>NW_028291256.1:0-126384 GCF_041222555.1 Hakea prostrata
TTTCAAAATTGGGAATCTTAGCCAGACTAAACTGGAAGTGTGATGGATTGGAGGAATAAAATAAGAGCGTGATAGTTAAAATAAGTGGTACAATGAGCCCATAAGGTCTCACGTCGCTTGTCAATCACTCTCCTTCAATGTGGTTTCTTAGATTTAATATAATATGGAGGACTTCAGAGAGTATATGTTCATGTCCTCCAATCATTTATACGACATGCGTGCCTGACAGGGAATCAAACTGGTCCTCAAGAATCAAACTAGTACATTCCTTTGTTGAATGAAGAATATAGTCAGACTTCCGTCTCTTTTCCTATAATTAATGGCTTGGCTGTCATTGTTAACATTGGGTCTTGATAAGTAATCTCCAGGGCGAAGAACCAATGACTTTGGAAGTGTGATCTGTGCCCAATACTATAGGTTTAGATCTATCCTCATGGGTCTATGCGAATAGAAAGATCGATATTCAGCATTATCTCTCTTGCATAGCAGCTGCATAACCTAAAAGAATACTATACGAGACTCGGGTTCATATACATCTTGATAGACCTAAACTATTAGCGATCCGCTATCTAGATCACCTTTCCCAGTTCTTCATTCTTTAGCTACGTGCCTCTAGGGAGCCGTTTGTGATTAAGTTCATCAGCGACTTAGCCTTCGGAGGTGGACTCCCGACCCCGGCAGTCGAGCCACATGGCAGCTTTCTTTTGCGAGGACATCACGTGGAGATCCAAGAGTGAGCATATTTTGGACGCATCATTTGGCGCCGTCGGGAAACGACTTGAAAAGCCATGGTGACTAGATCGGCGCAGCGGCAACCGCCACAGCGCAATTCCGATGTTGGATCACAGGTGAATGATCGGGATATTCCCCGGAAAGCCAAAATCCTATCGAGGTGGATGATGGCCGGGGGAGGACGTAATCCTCCTCGATGCAATCCAAGATCAATTGGATCGGGTAAAGATTCAACTCTTGGAGGTGAGCCAAGCACTCCGCATGCTCACCCGAGACGAGTGGTTTTACCACAAGAGCACGATCAACGCGATTCGGGGAGACGTGCATTGCCACGTGACCGCGAGAATGGTGAAGACCGGAATGTTGATCGGAATTTCCGTGAAGGAGACCGAGGGACTTCGGAGGATCGATGATCAACCGAGGCGAGGCGATCGGTTCGACCAGACCGCAAGAGAGTACAAGCTTGATTCAAACACAAGGTTGGATACGGGGGTAAGAACTCACTCACCTTTGTCGGAAGAACCGTTCGTGATGATCGAGCGGTTCGTGACGAGAGGAATGCTCGGGAAGGACGGGCTGTTCGTGATGATCGAGTAGCACGGGATGATCGTGTTAATCGAGGTCGTGATCATATTGCTTGAAGATCACCCGGCCAGTTGGTCAGGGGTGGCCAACATCAATGGAAATTAGGGCGGTTGGCTAAGGGAAGAATAGCGAGGATATTTACTCGGTCATTCGGAAGACTCCTTTTCTTGAGCCAATTGCGGGATATCGGTTTCCCCATAACTTCCGTTTGCCTACCTTCTCAACATTCGATGGCTCAGGGAGATCCAACAGCTCACATCGGCTATTACCAACGAGACCATGGCGGTTTCGAGTAATTACGATGAAATTTTATGCGGGGTTTTTGGTTCATCTTTAAGCTGGAGCGGCACAAAAGTGGTTTCGAACCTCCCCTCGGAAGGATTGTAAACTTTGCGAATTGGCGCGCCAATTCATAGGGCGATTCTAGTGGGATACGAGGTCAAGAAAACGGAAGAAACCTTGTTCTTGTCAAACAAGGAAAGAAGCGAATCGATCGAGAGAGTTTCTGAAAAGATTCAACAAAGTGACGATGGAGATAGAAAACTTGGATGAACAAGTAGCAGAGCTGCTCTATTCCACGGGACTCACTAATCGGAAACTCCTGGAGTTATTACTACGGG
The DNA here is from genome assembly GCF_041222555.1 of Hakea prostrata. Taxonomy (NCBI): domain Eukaryota; kingdom Viridiplantae; phylum Streptophyta; class Magnoliopsida; order Proteales; family Proteaceae; genus Hakea; species Hakea prostrata. The sequence goes on from NW_028291256.1 coordinate 1,938, forward strand.
ATATGCCTGCGACTTATCTTTGAGTTGAGTACCGAGAGATGCCGGAAGCGAGGCTGAAGTCATGGAGATTCTAGATGCGCGCCAAGGAGATAATAAAGTCTCCAATAAGGAACAAAAGGCTCTGACGAAAGCGCGAAGCCAAAGAAAAATGTTCGCGATCGGGTTGGAAAATCCCGGCCTTGGCGCCAAAGGTCCCCCGGTAAAAGTGAGTACACTCCATTGAATGCTCCTCGGGCTGATATTTTGAATATCCTCAAAAGAAAAAAATATTTTAAAGTGGCCGCCTAAAATTCTTTTTGAAACCGGAGAAGCGGCGGGATCGGGAAAAGTATTGCCGATTCCACAAGGACTATGGTCATTATACTAATGAGTGTCGTCATACGAAGGCGGATATTGAGAGATTGATATCTCGGGGACATCTGTCCGGTTTGTTAGCGGGGAGAAGGGAGGAGCCACGTGGGCCACGTGCGGCTGCTCCAAAGAGGATCGTTCGGTTAGTTCGGAACGATCGAGGGGAGGCCCCGAAGTCTAAAAAAGGCAAGGAGGTGATTGAAGCTGCTACTCGGTCACCGATCCTTACCATCTTCGGGGGACCGAGCCCGAATCATTCCGGAGTTTGAAAACAAAATCCAAATTTGTTGGAGCCGGAGAGGCGCGAAGCGGAAGAAGCTGAATGGTGAAGATTCTATCACCTTTAGCGAGGAAGGCAGAAAGAGACGTTTGTTTACCTCATGATGATGCTATAGTCATCAAGGTAGAGATTGCACGGCGGGAAGTGCATAGAGTTTTGATTGATACGGGGTCTGCGAGTGACCTAATTTCCTACGAAGTGTATCAAAAATTGAAGGTTGATCGGGACTTGATGAAACCTTCATCTACACACCTATATGGCTTTGCGGGGTCATCTGCGGTGGCGGAAGGATCGGTTCGGTTGGATTTATCCATTGGAAGTTTTCCTAAGGAAACAAGCTGTCCGAATCAATTTTTTGGTGGTTCGAGAACTACCAGCCTATAATATGATTCTCGGGCGACCATCTTTATCCAAGATAGGTGCTATTGTTTCGACAAAACACACTGAAGATAAAATTCCCGGCGATATGGGAATTGGTCAAGTCTCCTCGACCGGGAAGATCTCTCGGCGGTGTTATGTTGCCTATTTAAAAGACAAGGGGGGTCGAGGAAGGTAACTGCCCTCCCCATAGAAGTTCGAGATGATCGGGAAGAGACGAGAGATGCAAAGGCCCGAACCGGTGGAGAAAGCTGGAGCAAATCCATTTGTGTACCGAAGATGAGAAAAAGATTACTTATATCGGGTGCGAGCAATTTGGAAGAGTTTAAAGATGAGTTGAAGTTATTTCTTCAACGGAATAAGGATGTATTCGCATGGTCTGCTGAGGACATGCCAGGATCGATCGGGCCATTGCGGAGCACAAACTACTGGATAGACCCTAAGGCGAAACCAGTGATACGAAAAGAAGAAATTTCTCCATTGAAAAGTATGAAGCCGTTCAAAGCGAAGTTGAAAAACTTAAGAATTCTGATTTCATAGAACCAATCGAGTGCCCAACTTGGTTGGCCAACGTGGTGATGGTGAAAAAGGCAAATGGGAAGTGGAGGATGTGTACGGACTACACGAGATCTAAACAAAGCTTGCCCAAAAGATTGTTACCCGTTGCCTCGGATTGACCTCTTGATAGATGCGGTTGCAGGATATGAAACTTTAAGTTTCATGGATGCCTACTCGGGGTATAATCAGATCCTTATGAATAAGGAGGATGAGAAGTATACGGCTTTCATGACTGATCGTGAGAGCTATTATTACAAGGTCATGCCTTTTGGCACTGAAGAATGCGGGAGCAACATATCGAGAGGGCCGTCAACAAGATTTTCAAAGAGCTGATAGGAAAGAATGTTGAAGCTTATGTTGACGACATGCTAGTGAAAAGCTTTACAAAAGCAAATCATATTGCAGATTTGGTGAGGTTTTTCTCGATCTTGCGGAAACATCAAATGAAGCTAAACCCGAGAAAAATGTGCCTTTGGAGTCTCCTCGGGCAAATTTTTGGGTTTCATGGTATCACGAGAGGGAATTGAGGCTAATCTGCCAAAATACAAGCTTTGATTGATATGGAGGCTCCCAAAACCGTTCGGGATGTACAATGTTTGGCGGGGAGAGTTCTTGCTTTAAATCGATTTATCTCCAAGTGCGGAGAAAAATGTTTGCCTTTCTTCAAGGCACTTAAAGACATGAAGGGCGATAAGGAAGCAAAGTGGGGTGAAGAGTGCGGAGAAAGCTTTCAAGGAATTAAAAGAAGCACTTGGACAACCACCGATCTGTCCGGACCGAGAGAAGGGGAAATATTACAGCTATATCTAGCGACGTCCCTTTCGGCGGTCGGTGCGGTACTTGTTCGGGAGAAAGATAAAAAACGGTGGCCGATTTACTATGTAAGCCACGTGTTGCTAGATGCGGAAACGAGATATTCGCAGATTGAGAAGCGGGCTACGGCTCTCATGATGGCCGCCGGGAAGCTAAGGCCATATTTTCGAGGCTCATCCAATTGAGGTATTTACAACTTTTCTTCTTAGTAAAGTTCTTAACAAACCTGATTTATGCGGAAGGATGGTGTTACTGGTCGGTTGAGCTCGGCGAGTTCCAAGTGAGCTTTAAGCCCAGAACCGCAATCAAGGCTCGGGCATTAGCCGACTTTGTAGTAGAAACTCTGCACCGGTGGAACCCACCATTGAGGATCCCATTATACCAACCACTTGGGAGGTATATGTGGATGGTTCGAGTAATAAAGATGGAGCGGCGTTGGAATTCTATTAAAAAGTCCGGCGGGATTTATTATTCGATATGCTTTAAGATTCGCATTTGATGCAAGTAATAACGAAGCAAAATATGAGGCCACGATAGCGGGACTTAGGTTGTCAAAAGCATTAGCTATTGCGGATGTTACTATTTATAGTGACTCTCGGCATAGTCAACCAAGTCCGGGGGGAGTATGGCATTAAAGAACCACGCTTGCAAAAATATCGGGAGATAGTGCGGGCATTTCAAAACCAATTTCGAATTTGAAGATATCTCGGATTTTGAGGAATGAAAATTCAGTGGTAGATGAGCTATCCCGACTAGCCAATGCCAAGGAAAAGAATCTAGACCCTTCGGTCTACATTGAAGAGATAACTTTTCCAAGTTATCATGAGAAAGAAATTTCTTATATTGAAGCGAACGTTCTTTGGATGGATCCAATAATCGAGTATCTAAGGGATGACAAATTACCGGGGATCCGGTAGAGGCAAGGTTGATCAAGATTCGATCGGCTAGATTTGTCATTCGAGAATGGGAGACTATACAAAAGATCTTATCTTTGGACCCCTTATGAGATGTATAGGCCCCGAAGGAGCAAAATCAGCTTTTGGCTGAAGTTCATGAAGGAATTTGTGGAGCTCACATGGGTGGCCGAGCCTTGGCCCACAAAATTCTAAGACTTGGGTTATATTGGCCTAAGGTCCAAGAGGCTGCTATGGACTACGTTCGTCGATGTAGTAAGCTGTCAAATTCATGCTACTCTGATATCGAAGCGCTCGGCGGAAACTATGACTTCAATTCTAAATCCCATTCCCTTTGCAATGTGGGGAATTGATATCATGGGCAAATTCACCAAGGCATCGGGCGGACGGGAATATTTGATAGTAGCAATTGATTATTTCACAAAATGGGTAGAAGCCGGTGCTTGGCGACAATTCTTGAGAAAAAGTGGAGAAATTTGTGCTTGAATCAATCATATATCGCTTTGGAATTCCAAAGATTATTGTCATGACCATGGTACTCGGTTCGATTGCTCCACAATTTAGAGCAATTCGTGGAACATATATGATCGAGCATCGTATGTCCTCGGTGGCATACCCCCAAAGCAATGGCCAGGTAGGGGTTACTAACCGAACACTCTTTGGAAGGAATAAAGAGAAGACTCGAAAGTGACAAAGCTTCTTGGGTGAAGAACTACATAATGTCTTGTGGGCTTATAGAACTACGGTTCGAACACCTACGGGAGAAACTCCATTCAGGTTGGTATATGGATCCGAAGCATTGGCACCGGTGGAGATAATGGCGGGGACATTATGGGATCGTGAGTTCGAGGAAAAAGCAAATGAACAAGGATTTGCTTGATAGTCTTGATTTGTTGGACGAAGTTCGGGCAAAGGCAATAGCAAGAACTCAACATTATCAAAGAAGGATAGCGTCTCATTATAATACTCGAGTGAAGAATCGTCGGTACTTAGCCGGAGATTTGGTGTTGAGAAACACCCTAGCTTCCGACCCGCGTCACCAAAGAAAGCTGGACCCTTCCTGGGAAGGACCTTATATGGTTGTGAAATTGGTCGGTTCAGGAGCTTACAGGCTGAAGAACATCGATTCCCAGAAAGAGTTGGATCGTTCGTGGAATGCTTGGCATCTCAAAAAGTTTTATCCTTGAGGATGATTTCAATTTTGTTCGCGATGTAATCATTTTCAACTCAATCAATGCTAGTCCTCTACTAGCCCAAACAAGTGGGGGGCATCATACACCACATTCAAGAACAAGATCCAACTATAAGGCATCGGATGAAAATTTGTATGGGTCCTTCAACACTTATGGAAATCTTTCGAACTTTCTTAAGTCGGGGCATCGGATGAAAATCCGAGTGAGTTCCTTTTGCAAGGCGTCGGTTTGAAACCCGAGTGAGTTCCTTCGAGACTTATTGAATTTTTGAATTATCCTTAAGTAAAGGCATCGGTTTAAAACCCGAGTGAGTTCCTTCTTAGACTTATTGCATTTCTCCGGAAATCCTTAAGTAAAGGCATCGGTTTAAAACCCGAGTGAGTTCCTTCTCGGACTTGTTGTATTTCTCCGGGAAATCCTTAAGTAAAGGCATCGGTTTAAAACCCGAGTGAGTTCCTTCTCTCGGACTTATTGTATTTCTTCGGAAATCCTTAAGTAAAGGCATTGTTTGGACAACTAAGACCTAATACAACGGCGATTCAAGTGGCTAGCAAAGTTGAAGATAAAGTAATTTCTTATTTCTTCAAAAGATCCAAAGAGGCCAGTATCAAAACAATTACAAGAGCTGGATACAATCTTCGATCAAAGAAGAAAGTCATTATAGGTATTGTTAACAAGTTATACAAGATCGACGCGACTTTGCTAGAACAAACATATGAGTCAACCATTGGTGGGGATTCAAGGAAAAGAAGAGAAGAAATGAGGATTACAAAAATATTTCGGTATGCATAAAATCCTCCGCAATTTCATACTCTTTGTCCGGCTTGTCCGGGAGAAGAATGGTCCTCGACCAAACTCGCATTCAGTACAAGCTCGTCATAATTGACTTCTTCCGGGGAGAATAAACGGGAGAATCTTCCGGATATTGCATAATATCTGGATCGGAAGGTGGAGGATCAATCTTATCCTTGGTCCGGTCGGGAGGAGGAATACCCGGGTTGGTAAATACTTCGGGATGGCAAACAGACCTTTGTAGGGAGTCGTATCAAAATGAAGATCCTTCCTTAATATTGATTCCCATCTCCGTTCTCACCATCCCGATGCGCCTTTGCAAGTTATAAGCATTCGGCATATCAACAAAAGGCTTCTTGTGTAAATACTTGAAGACGCGAGGCTCTGCGAACATCGGTTGGAAGGGATTCGGGCAAAGGAAAGACGGCTTGCCTTTCGGGTAACGTTTTAGATCCTTTGGCTCCGACTTTCCAGCTGTTTGCTCCGATCGCCGGATCTTCTCCCCGGCATCATCCAAGTCCGACCGAAGACGACCAATCATCGAATTTTTTTTCTCCTGCCACCTCCCAAGCTAGATTCCAAAAGGCGAGCAATCTCAACATCTTTAGCTTCGAGAGATTTCCCGAAGCCTAGAAACCTCATTGCTCAACCTCTACGAGTCTAGTGCTGCTTCCACTTGGTTGTGGAAGTTACCAGCAAGACTCCTGCCAAACAACTTCCGAGTTAGCGAGGGCGAGAAAAGTAATTTTTCAAAACCGAGGAGGATAATGAAGAAAGACTTACATCACCGGTGACTTCGTAAAGACTTCATCCGGAAGTTTGGAAAGAAGCTGCGCTCTCGGAAGTCATTCGAGCAGCGGTACACCATTCCAACGCTCTGTCAAACTCGTTTGACACTAATTCGGGTGAAGGATGAGAAGGATGAACTACACCAAGAGAAGGATGAGCTTCATCACTTGTCACCCGACGGCGCTTCTTAGTGGCAAAATCCTCCAACTCGGAAGGAGAGGGCGAGGGATGCCAAACAAGCACTAGAGTTAGAAATAGGAGCAGCACTGCTGGGACCACACCTTCATCGGACGCCAACATAGTTGCCTCGGATGCCCGAAGAGTCTCCTTCGGGGGTGCACCAACGAGCTCACCAACAGGCTCACCGGCGGCACCATCGGCAGCGGAGTGATCAAGATCTTCTGGGAAAGACGAGCGATCACTTCGGGCAAAGGAGGCGCGGGGACGGCATCAATAGAAGCTGCGGGAATCGACTTGAAGATTCACCGCCAGCGATCGCCTTACGCTTGGAGGATTCACTAGCTGAAACCACCGCATTGGCCCCAACCACCACCGATGGAACGATTTTCTTGCAAGATTTTGCTGCGATAAAGTTCGGGTTGATCTTGGGAGCCACTAGACAAACCAACAAACTAAACCCCCCGACAAACCAACAAACTAAACCCCAAGTATAACTTACGTGCAGGTTACTCGGGGGGAAGTGGGGGAAAGAGATGAGTAATCAAAAAACTCACTTGTTCGAAGTTGATAGAGCTGTTGTTGGAGTACGAGGAATACGGAAGCGGGGCCGAAGGACGAAAGGTCGCTTTGGCACTTTAGCAAATCTAACTTGCGAAGTCGGGATAGATGGAGAGTACCCACGAAGGCTTTAAATAGCCTCGGGTATAAGACGATGGTTGAAGGCTAAGGACAACCGACGGCCGAGATCAAAATGGCGCTTCGAAATCCGCAAAAAGCAAGATCAACGGTCGAAGGGATGCCACATGGAAACATGTGGAAGCGAGCACTGATGCAAAGATACCTCCAATCGTCGCACCGCCATTAAAATAACGGATGTATTTCCGATTCATTGGAAACGAGTGAATGGTATACAAAAGCGAGGAAAACGTTTGAACTTCGCGAGAAGGGAAACGTGCGGACTTTGCAATAAATGAAGTAGTGGGGAAGACTAATGCATCTTCCTGAAACGCATCTTCACAATATTTCTACAAGATTATTATTCGGTGAGGAATGAAAAGTTAAGTGATAAGTTTTATCATTAATACTTTGATATTCAAGGCAAGATTCCGGCAGGAGACGGGGAAACTTAGAGGCCAACATGAAAAAAGAAATGTCTATTCATTAAATTGAGGGTAAATCTTTACAAAAGGACAACTCCCTAAGCCTTTTCTTCTTTGTTGACCGAGGGACCCTGGTCGGGAGGACTTTTCTCAGGACCATGAGAAGAGCCTTTCTCAAGAGTGGCATCGGCTGAATCCTCTACAACAACAACTTGAGACTCGGCTTGTGATTTCTCCTCTGGAAGTGCCGGCTCGTCATTCAGGTATGCCTCATATTGAGGGTCAGCTGGAAAAGGATCATCTTCTTCCTGGGCCCAGTCCGGGAGATCCATACCAACTTTCCCGAAGACCTCTTGGTGGCATACCTCACGAAGAGGAGCAGTGTCGAAGTCAGGGATCGATCCAAGGATTTGCTCCCAAACGTCGTTCTGCCCCATGCGATAAGCTTGAATGTTGTAGAAACCTAGCAACTCGAAGAAAGGTATGCTGTTCAGGTATTTCCGAATGCACTCCTTCCGAAGCTCTGGCTTTATATGCTCGGGCTTGCTAGGGATCGCCAACTTCGGATGTTCTTCGAGCTCCCTACTTTTGATTTCAAGGCTATCACCAAACAACGTGGCAGCTGCCTTTTGCTTTCTGGCCTCGCGCTCGGTAGCAGTGACACGAATTTTCGAAGCTTTGAGGGCTTCCTTGAGGGAGATCACTTCTTCCTCATGCTTTTTCTGCAGCTCCATGGTAGCTGTAGTCAGCTGGTCTATTTCGGAATTGGCCTTGGCCAATTTCTCTTCACAAGTTTGCGGCAAGGAGCTGGTGCGACCAACCCGGCTCAATGCTTCCATGTGTTGATAAAAGCTCAACACGGCATTCTGGGAAGGCGGAAGATATCGAGAAGAAGTCATAAGAAATTATGAAAACATAAGTAATCAAGAAGACCGGTACCTTGTAGATTGACTAACAAGGGAGGTGTCATCCGGGGCTTCAAACTCTTGGCGATCGAAGGAGCAAGACTTAGGGAGCTCCATTCTGCGGCTTTCTCGGGATCCGAGTAACCCTGTCGGTCATCTTCGGGGTCCCTTGGGGGTGAAGACCTCCTCACCATCCGTCGAAGCTTTGGATTTTTTATTGGAGGGAGCATCAATTGTGTCATGCCTCCTCTTGGTTCGGGCGGAGGGAAGAGACATTAGACCTCTCCACCATCGGTTTCTTCCCTTTACTCGAAGCATCGGCTACGGGCTCGATATTCCCGATACCCCTATAAGAGGGGTCGGGAGAGGGAAGAGAAGCCTCTTGATCTACGGTCAAGACCCCGGGCGATCGTTGCTCGGCTGTCACAACGGCCCTAGCGGCCTTCACCCTGAGGCTTTCGGGGTTCATTCGGGGAGGCACCGCAAAGAAGAAGGACAAGAGTCGAGAATTCAAAACATATCACTTTAGTCAAATCAAAGGATGATGGTTAGAAGCTCACAATGAGCCAAGCCCCGATCTTGAAGGATGGAGTTATACTCCACTTCATATCCATGTATCTCTTGATACCACGGAATGGCTTTGATCTTCACGATGGCCGCCTCGTCTTCTCTGGATAAGGGAAGGCCCCGGTTACTCTCGGACGAAGAAGTAAACCTCCTCCAGGTGGTTGGGAAGTTAAGATCTGATGGAGGCGCTCGACGAGAAAAAGTATCGTTCGCGCCATCTTTTGTGGTTAGAAGGGCAAGTTCCTTTGACAAGGATGCTGCCCCTCCAATCAAGTTCAGCCTTATTGCGTTTGGAAAGAAAAACCCATCCGGGAGGATGGGGAGATAGAAAGAACATGAAAATGTACAAAAAGAGAAAGAGATGGCGTAATGCCAAGCTCAAAACACAAACCCAAGAAGCCGACGATGAGACGCCGGCTATTGGGGAGGAGCATTCCGGGACAAATGTTCCGATGATTCAAAAGCTGCGGAGAACAAAGGATTAAAAAAGGAAAGCGAACCCCGCTTTCCGGTGCATCTATATACGAGAGAAAATTCACCCGAAAGGGATGAATCAACCCTCTCATCGGGGTGGGGAGCCCTAACTTGATATGAGGAAGGAAGATCAAAATCTTGGACAATTTGAAAGAAGGGTTTCCTCATTGTAAATGGAGGGAGCAGAGCCAGGTCCCACCATTGGACCCGGAGGTTTGAGGCTGCCTAGAAGACTTCGACAATCTTGGAAGATCCGGACTCGAGAAGGATAGGAGAATTTTCGGTTTTCTTTCAAAACCTTTTTGAGAAACTTCGGCGAACTCTGCGGGAGGACGGTTAGGGTTTTGTTATCACTATCCAGGCGTTCGGGGAGCGGGGAGAAGCAAAAGCATCATTGCTATTACCAACATGGGGTACTAAAGAAGCCCTATCGTCCGCCATTACTCGTTTCAATAAACTACAAAAAGAAAAAGACCAGTAAACTTACCGATTCGGTGAGACGGAAGCTTGAGAGCGGGAAGGCGCGAAAGCGAACAACAAAGGTTCAAATTCCAGACGGGAAGAATGAAACCTACGAAGACAACGAACCGCTTTTAAAACTCCCTTACGAGTGTTCGGGAATCCGAACGATCGAGATTGATTCAAAATCAACGATCAAGATTGAAAGACGTTTTGAAAGTTTGAACTCACGAATCCGAAATAGGCATTCGGAAACCGTCACTTGGATGACGTGAGCCACGACAGGTCAACTGCAACGAGATATGTGGCCTTACACTCACAACGCTCGAGGAAAAGTGACCACCGCATTAAATGTGATATGACATTTAATGAAGCACGCAGAGATCATCACTGACGACGAACCCAGTTAAAAACCAAGCCCTTGGGATTGACCGGAACGCTGGTGCAGGGGGCTCGTGATATGGAGAGTTTATGATCAGACCGGGTTCATACCTGGTCCGACCCTCGACCCCGGTCGAGACGGAGAAAACCAAATCGCTCCGAGCGAACCGGATCCGGAAGATGGCTTGCTGAAGAAGAAAGCTCATTCGGATGCAAGCGTGCCCTAATCTTACTTATGGATTAGGGTAATCACCCTAATGATGACAGACTCAAACTGACGGCTGCGGATAATCATTATCGAAGGGATAACCATTGCATAACCTAAAGGTTATCTTAGGAGTCCTCTACTAGCCCAAACTAGTAGAAGTCTATCGCTCAACGGATCTAACTAATAAGATCCAACGACTACCCGAAGAAGGCTCAAGTGCATCCAACGAAGGAGATTCGAAGGTACACTCTATATAAACCTCACTACCATACAAGGTGAGGGGGGGATCAATCGATCAAAAAGAATACTATCTGAGACTCAGGTTCATATACATACTGATAGACCTAAACTATCAGCGATCTGCTATCTAGATCACCTTTCCCAGTTCTTCATTCCTTAGCTTTGTGCTTCTAGCAGAGCCGTTTGTGATTAAGTTCATCAACTGACTTAGCCTTCGGAGGTGGACTCCCGACCCCAGCGGTCGGGCCACATCTGACGCTTTCGTTTTGCAGGACATCACGTGGAGATCCAAGGGCTGAGCCGATTTTGGACGCATCAATGAGAAAAACAACTGTGTCAAAGGCACAATGCTAATGCTGAAGAGGAACTTCCCCATGAGCAAGTAGGGTGAGGCGAGTTTCAGCAATATGTCAATGGTGACACTCATCAATCCCTTGTTGCTCATGGGCATGGGGACTAGAGAGATGGTGTTGAAATCCAAGAGGTGCAAATTTTTTTGGAAGAGTTCAATACTCACACCCCCCCCCACCCCCCAATCTGTTTGAGAGTATATTTTATTTTTCTAGAAAATTGTCGCTCAACCATTGCTTGAAAGCCTATGAAAGTGGCAAATACATCTGATTTTTGGACTAAGGGGAAACCATATAAACTTAGTGCAATCATCAATAAAAATAGAAAAAAAGCGGTGTCCATCGGTAGAAGGAATATGCGACAGACCCCACGCATCACTAAAAATTAATCCAAGGGATTAGTGCTATGAGAGGGGGAGGAAATTAAGTGAAGTCTATGTGCCTTGTCGAGTTGAAATGCAATACATAAATGAAGAGTGTGAGAAGAATTACAAGGCAACTTATTGGAATTTAAAACAAAACTAAGAACTTGGGAATATGGGTGGCCCAAGTGATGATGCCATTCGTCATAAGAAGGACGTTTAGCAATGTGCACCATAGGCACATGAGTGATGGGTAGTGTATAGAGCCCATTCCTACTCAGACCACTCAGGAGTTTTGTCTTGGACTGCAGATTCTTTTTAACAAAATGACCAACGTGAAATTCAAAGAAAACATTATTGTCTAGAAGGAAATCAAAGGTTTTGTGACAGAGGAAATATGAAGAACATCGACAAAAGAAAAGAGTGAGAGGGAGAAAAGAGAGAAGAATTACCAATATAGGAAATGGGGAGTCCGTTATTGTTTTGCAACTGATTCGAGCTAGTGTAAGTATCATAAGATGACCGGCTGTGAAGGTCAAGTGTCACATGGTGAGAAGTGCTAGTGTCCGAATACCAGAAGTCAGGGTAACATAGGATATGGGTTTGTAGGTAAGCATATGATAAATAGAAGCATGTAATGGGTAGGGTGGTGATGGTGGGGTTTGGTGTGAGGTTGTGTTATTGCAATAAAAACAAGAAGATGCCATGTGATCAATTCTCAGACAAATAATGCAAAACAGTCATCCTTGATTGGAATAACGACTACATCCATCACGACCATTCCCTCCACGATTAACTTAATGTAATGATGTGTCCAAAATCTGCTCAGCCCTTAGATCTCCTCTCGATGGCCTGCAAAACGAAAGCGTCAGATGTGGCCCAACCGCGAGGGTCGGGAGTCCACCTCCGAAGGCTAAGTCAGTTGATGAACTTAATCACAAACGGCTCCACTAGAAGCACAGAGCTAAGGAATAAAGAACTGGGAAAGGTGATCTAGATCGTAAGCCGCTGATAGTTTACGTCTATCAATATGTATCTGAATCTGAGTATGAGTCTCGGATTGTGTGACTTGCACTGGGCTAGGCTTCGCCGCGACATGCGCCAATACTTATACCAATGGTGATGTGAGAGAGTGGTGACTAAATCCCCAACCATGGCTTGATGAGGACCTTACCCAATTACCACGGCAGACCCAAGATATCTTACGATTGAGGGGGAGTGATTGACGACCCAAAGAAGTATGGTGCTATGGCTTAAAGCATGTCTACCTTAGAGACTAGCATACTTAAGATTAGAATCATATTTCATCATTGTCTCATATCATATTGCATCATATTTTGACTTGTGTTGGATGAACTGTGGATTATGAAACGACTTGCCTTGTTGAGTTCTTTTGAACTCATTCCTTTTGTGCAAATTGTTAGATTATACTGCAGGTACAAAAGACCTTGATGGCATGTCCTATGACCCGAGCTATGATCCCACATACTACACTTCGGGTGATGGCTACGCGGAGAGTCAAGATTGCTATACCGAGGAGGATTATAGTGCGTACCAGGGTTAGCCCCACATTAGTGAGGGAGCGGCCACGTTGGGTTTACTTCATCCACACATATGAAGAGGATATCATTAGGATAGAGGAAACCTATGTGTAGGCCCCATTTCCCTGGATGACTGCAATCATTTGGATATTCTCTCTCTAGTTCCTATGGATTTGTTCATAACACTGGTTGTAACTTAACTTGATTTACCACTGTTCCGCTGTTGTGAATGAGTGACTTCTGATCACTCTTTCTCTTTGAGGTTTTGTCACTTAGAAGTTGATACTTAATGTTTTCCGCACTCTAATTAATTACCCTTTTCTCATTCATTTGATTTATTTATTGTTTACTTTATACATTGATTATATTGTTCATGATTATGTTATCGTGTATGTGGGAGGCATGGCCGCTCGATCTGGATCTTCGGGCTGTCGATCACATCTTGGGTATGCTAGATAAGATACCGACTGGGTGGATGTGACACCACTATTTTGAAGATGTTATCTATAGAATAAAAAACTCGTAGTTCAGTTTGACTTTCTTTCCTTACTTTTCTTTAGAAACAGTTGTAATTCTTGTTAGACTTATGTGCTACATTCCCGCTGTAACTGTGGAGTGAGATTCTGCCTCACCCTACTTCTTTTTTATGTGCCTACATCTGGTATCATTTTTCACACTTTGGTTTTACTGATATTCATTTCCGGATTTGGATCTTTTGTTTATAATATTAAAACGTTGATTATTTTCTGTTCATGATTATGTTATTGCATATGTGGGAGGATGATTTCCTCGATTCTTGATCTTCGGGCTGTGGATCACACACCGGGGTATGCCGATTAGGGTACCGGCTGGGGGGGATGTGACACAATGGGAGTTGACAGTAGCTCGTGGCACGACCCCTATACCGGTATGGAGCACTATTATGGACCTGATCAACAATTAAAGGAGATGCCTCATTCACCGGTGGGACTATTAGTTGGAGATTGATCTTAAGTTGCAAGTGTACAAGCAATCGGAGAAGAAGGCAAAACACTAGAACACTTAAGATAATATTGATCTTTACTTTATTCCTTTTTAGTTGTATACCTTAGATTTGACTACACTTCTACACTCTAATTCTATTTTGAGATCCTTCTGAGATCCTTAACATTTGATTTATTTCTTTAATAATATGATTACATTGATTTATTCCTACTCATGATTGGACTATTGTGTGGAATGGTTGGTGATTGTCTGTGTAATATCCAGCCCTATTCTAACCTTGACCCTGACCCGGATCCACTGTTGTATTCAGGTCCGAAGACCCGAAGCGGTGGAAGAAGAGATTTATGGACCATTTTGATTGATGATCATGATTCGGAGACCGAGCCCATGGACATTGACAATGATACCCCTTGCTTAAATGCATTGTCAGTGTTTAAGGAAAGTCTGCGCATCGGAGAAGATTAATATGGTTGATGTACCAAATGACCTCCTGTGCACAATCCAAAGGTATTCCCCGAAACTAGACTTCTTGATTGAATTGTGGAAGAAAACCTCACTCAATTTGACCTTGTATAGCCTTTCAAATCCCTACTTGAAGTTGCTGTTCTAAACTTGAGTTTTCTGCTGGAAATATTTTGGTCGATCCTTTTGGTCGATACCATCGACCAAGGACCATCGACCAAAATATCCCAGTCTGCCAAGTTAATGATTCCATGGAATATTCCTTTTCTATTTAATGTGACCTCGAGCCTTGAGCCTTTTGCAATCATTTTTCTCACCTGGGAACGTGGGGAGAGCTTCCCAAAGCAGCTTCTTGGTTAGTGTGAAGGGTATCTCATCAAAGACACTTAGTCTATCATTGATTCTTGTCTTCATCTTCCACACTAAGGTATGACTCCTCATTCCACTCTCTACCCTACCATTTTCTACTCTTTTCTATTGTCACCTTGCTGATGAGACATTTGGAATGGTGCTGCAACCTTGCAACCACCACTCCAAGTGCCTACTCATGCTCAATCCATGATTTCCTTAGCTATTCATTTATGCTATGCTTATATCTCATGCCTAGCATATGTATTCCATGATTTACCTATTAACATCATACCATTTGATATCAAACTGAGCTATAGAGTGTATTATGTTCATGTTTAACATTGCCATATGATTCCAATCGAATTTCTATTAGTTCCTCTAACTATTGCATGCTATTCCTCATCAATGCAATCAATTCCAACTCATGCCATGATGTTTATCACTTGAACTTGATAGCTCAAATTGGGGCTTTTTAATTAGACCCTTGGATTGGGTTAATTCCTTGATTTATAGTGTCCTACTACTGTTGTTAAGTATGCCTCCAAGTTTCAGATTGATCCGAACACCGGAAGACTCATTTCGGATCAAAATCCCCAAAATCCACTATTCTGCCTCGAGGACAATTTTGGTCGATCCTTTTGGTCGATACCATCGACCAAGACCATCGACCAAAGTTGTTGCTTTGACAACAACCTTGGTCGAGTTTTGACCCAAATGACATCCGATCTTCCCGACTTCTTTTCTAACTTATTATTGATGTTTGTTTAGGGCCTTAACAATTCTATTGGACTATTCTTGGTATTCTCAATTCATCATCAATTCATCCAAGGTAAGGATGGTTATATCCATAAACATATAAGTCATCAAATATTGAACTGTGCTTCATTTAAAGAATGAAATCTCTAAATTTCCTTTCAATCATTATGAGACTGTTACATATGTGTTAGAACAGTAGCATTTAAATCTTTATACTCTTGTTGTGTTACTTTATCATTTTGATTTGCTTATGTTTATAATGATTCGTTTCAATATCATGATTTGATTACTATTATGAATATGCATTGGATGCATGAGAAATGATGAGATTGGATGTGTGATTGCTTACATATGACTTGGGATTGGGGGGTGTCCTACTGACACTTCTGTCCTTGGGCATCGGAGGGAATAGTATGGCATGTTCTCCGATGGTGCCTATCGACACTCTCCCGAGTTATTGGATGACATACATAGGATTGTCTAGTTGTGTGGCTAGGTTCATCCTTGTCGTGTTAGACCCGAATCGGAAGGGCATTGAGACCGAACAACCCGTGGTAGTGTATGGTTGGATGGGCGCTCCAGGCCGGTAGCCAATCTGGTAGGGGACATAAACCATGCTATGGATACAAGAAAGGGGCCATTTATTGGTAGAGTTGCATATGGATAGACTTGGGCTCACGGGTTCTCAAGACCGGTAACCAATCTGTGAGAGGACGTGAGAGCTTCCCGTTTACTATATGTGGATGACCAATAGGGTTGATGAGTCCGAAATCCGGGATTTCGCTGACTCTAGTGTGAAGGATATCGGAAAGGATCGCCGGGGGCGAGGAATGGACGTATCTGAATCTGACTTGTCCGACTGAGTAGATGACTTGCATTGGGCTAGGCTTTACTGTGACATGCGCCAGTACTTGACCAAATGGTGATGTGAGAGAGTGGTGACCGATCCCCTTACCACGGCTTTTTGATGACTTTACCGATCTTCCTCGGGCATTCCCAAGATATGGAAATGGGAGAGTGACTGACGACCCAGAGAAGTACGGTGCTATGACTTAAAGCATGTCTACCCTAGAGACCAGCATTCATAGAGTCAGGCTCATATCTACATTATATGTTCCATATCGCATTGCATTATTATATGTTCTGAATGTGTATGATTTCTAATTATGGAATAACTTCCTTCTTTGAGTTCTTCGAACTCATTCCTTTTTGTGCAAATGTTTTAGATTACATTCCAGTGTACCGAAGATTACGATGGCACCTCCTATGAGGCGGACTATGATTCCACATACTACCCTCCGGGTAGTGGCGTCGGTGAGGATCCGTATATTGGAGCCGAGGAGGATTACTATCCGCACTAGGGTTAGCCCCACAGTTGTGCGGGAGCGGCAGCGTTGGGTTTACTTCATCCGTACTGTTGAGGAGACTAGCATTAGTATAGAAGAAACCCTAGAATAGTGCCCCATTCCCCTGGTGTATTTGTGGAACCTTGGATCTTGTAATTAACTTGTCTTTGAATTATTCTGGTGACACTTGGATATGTAACTAACTTGATTTACTTCTTTTCCGCTGCTCTGAGAGGGTGGCTACCACACCTTCTTATCCTTTATGATTTTGATCACACTTTATTATTATCTATATTCCGCACTATGATTTAGTTAATCTTATCTTATTCATGATACTTAGTATTAGCTGTTTTTACCATTGATTATTACTGTTCATGATTGTGTTACCGTGTATGTGGGAGGCATGGACCTCAGATCATTGATCCTTGGACTGTGGATCACATCCCGGGTATTCCAAATGGGGTACCGGCTGGGTGGATGTGACAGTCTGAGATCTGATCTTTAAGACTTTGGATCACCCCCCCCAAGTATTCAAGTAAATGGGTACCAGCTGTGGCGATGTGACAGTCACAATATGATAGCACAAGTTAAGGAGCTCGCCCAGGCTGTTTAGTGTCTTCTCAACCACGGAGGCAATAAGCCTTTCACTACTAAATTCTCTTTAGCATTGTGAAGGCCACTTTGTCGTCGAGGTCCTTGATTTGGATTGAGATTTTGTTGAATCGGGCAATGAAGTCCTAAATAGATTCACTTGGGCCTTGCCTAAGGACCAAAAGATTATCCTCCATCTTTTCTTTCTTGATCCCACTTTGAAAACAAGTGATGAAGGCCATCTCAAGCCCTTCAAACTCATGGATAAAGTGTTTGGGTAGACGAGAAAACCAAGTGTTGTCGGCCCCTTTAATGTTGTTGGGAAGGCCCTGCACCATATGGCGCCATCTCCACCACCACTTATAGTTATTATTGAAGTGACTAGCACGTTGGAGGGGGTTTGCGCTCCTATCAAACAAAGAGAAAGTTGGGAGCTTAAATCCCACAGGAAGAGGCACCTTCATGATTTCCAACATGAATGGGTTCTGATTAAGTACCGAGTGTATGTCCTCAGGACTCGTTGACCCAAACGCCTCACCTTTTTGTCCAATGTATCAATCCTCCTGTTTATTTGATCAGCTACTCGACCAACATGCTTTGAGTGAGGCACGATGACCTCTCATTCTCGGACCCATTAGAGTCCTGCACATTAGTCTTTCTAGAATAGAACTTTGGTCAATTAGCTGCCTCCAAAAAACTAGTCAAATTCAAGAACATCACCACCTCGGGAGGGGGCTTTTTATCACCAAGAAGAAAAACTAGAGGGTAGGTTTGGAGTAAATGAGAATTACCAGTCAAAATTGTAGTTGGGGTACGTATCGTTGAACTTGAATCACGAAGACCATTGGATCATTTTAGGTGAATGCGTGCTTTCCATACGGTTGACACATTAGCTAGGCTCAAAGACTGTTTTGCCAGGTCAATACCTGGGGCAATTGTTGTGAGTTGTCTTCACATGAACACCCAATAAATCGACGGAAAATTGCTCTATGTCACGACCCCAAATCTTAAGACTTTGTGGGACTCACGTTACAATTACCCAACCAAAGCACATGATAGTTCCTTTTAGTATCAGCCTGTTAAAGAGCCACAATAAATAATGCTTAAATAATGCTAAACTAAGCATAACGGACAACCAAATTGGATAACCTAGTTGACAGTTTGATTCCTAATAAATATATACAGTTCATAGTCTAGTTTTATACATGTTAGTTTTCACACATTGCCTTGTTAAACAGTTACAAGTTCAAAAACAATATATATACATCTCATAATTCAGTTTAACAGAACATTAGTTGCAAAAAGAGGCTCCCATCCTCTTCTTTAACTGTGTTTATGGGCAACATGACACGGCCCAATTTATCATAGGCCCAATGATATTAATATTAATGGGACATACATGATTGTTGCTTGTATCTCATGATATTATGCAAGTGTATGTATCGCAATCAAGTAATAAATGATAAGTAAAGTATCGATCCCACAGAGAATTATATCCTTAACTTTCAATGTAAAAGTAAAACTTATTTAAACAAGATTAAGAGATTGATTTGTGATTAACTAACTAAATAACCAAATGACAGGTAATTAAACTAAAGAACTAAAATGGAGATTAAGCAATAGATGGAACTTAGTGAGTGTGATACGAAGAAAATGTGATCGTACTTGGTTCATTCATAGTTCGACCTTTGACTTCAGTCGAGACGAAGGGAATCAACTCGTTTCCAAACGAGCCGGGTTCGTGGAGGTAGCTTATTTGAGGAAGAAAACTAAATCAGCTACAGGCACACCCTAATCCAATACTTATTAATATGGAGAAAATTTGATCGAACCGGGTTCATACTTGGTTCGACTCTCAACCCCGGTCGAGACAGAGGGAATCGACTCGCTCCCGAGCGAACCGGATCCAGAAGATAGCTTGCTGAGGAAGAAAACTTATTCAGCCACAAGCACGCCCTAATCCAATTTATGGATTAGGTTAATTACCCTAATGATGGCAGACTCAAATTGACGGCTGCGGCTAATCATTATCGAAGGGTAATCATCGTATAACCTAGAGGTTATCTCGGGAGTCCTCTACTAGTCCAAACTAGTAGAAGTCTATCGCTCAACGGATCTAACCGTTAAGATCCAACGACTACCCTAAGAAGGCTCAAGTGCATCCGACGAAGGAGATTCAAAGGTACACTCTATATAAACCTCAACGCCATACGAGGTGAGAGACACACAGAGATTCATATACACACCGGTAGACGTAAACTATCGTGGGCTCACGATCTAAATCATCTTTCCCGGGTTCTTTATTCCTTAGCTCTGTGCTTCTAGCAGAGCCGTTTGTGATTAAGTTCATCAACTGACTTAGCCTTCGGAGGTGGACTCCCGACCCCCGCGGTCGGGCCACATCTGACGCTTTCGTTTTGCAGGTCATCACGAGAAGATCTAAGGGCTGAGCAGATTTTGGACGCATCATTTGGCGCCGTCTGTGGGAAAGACTTGTAAAGCCATGGTGACTAGATCGGCAGCAGCCGCTGCACAGCGCGATTCTGGTATTCAGATCCCTGGAGTGAATAATCCAGACGTTCCCCAGGGAAGCCAAAATCCTATTGAGGTAGATGGTGGTAAGGGAGGACATAATCCTCCTGATACATTCCAAGATCAATTGAATCAATTAAAGATTCAACTCTTGGAGGTGAGTCAAGCACTCCACATGCTCACCAGACGAGTGACAAGAGCCTGACCATCGCGATCCAGGGAGGAGCGCGTTACCACGTGATCAACCGCGTGATCAAAGATTGGCTGAAGACCGGAATATCGGTCAGAACTTTTATGAAGGCAACCGAGGACCTAGACGAGTTGACGATCAACCTAGGCGGGACGATCGGTTCGACAGACCGAAGGAAAGTACAACCGATTCAAATACAAGGTTGGACACAGGGGTGAGAACTCACTCACCAACTGTCAGAAGAACCGGTCGCGATGATCGAGCAGTTCGCGACGAGCGGAATGTTCGGGAAGGACGTGCTGTTCGTGATGATCAAATAGCATGTGATGATCGTGTTAATCGAGGTGTAAAACCCAGCCCTAACCTTGACCCGGAAACCTTGTTATTTGTAGGTCCAGTGACCCGAAGTAAAGTAAGAAGTTAGCTTTGGGCCATCCCAGTGGAGGACTTGGTGTCTGGCTTTGAATCCATGAGAGTTGAAGATGAAGTTCTATTTATGGAAACCGAATCTTGATGAAGATCGGATTAGTTGATGGACTTGGAGTGCTCTCTATCATGGTTTGAAGGCATTTCTACCTATTAGGTAAGTCACTTGATATGTGTGCAAAACCCCTTTAGGATTGGATTTGATCTGGGTCTTCAATTCCCTGTTTTGGAATTGCTGTCTGCATTGGTCGACTGATTGGTCGACTGGACCAGTCGACCAATCCACTCGACCAATGGGTGCTGTCTTTGGCAATTAGGTCTTGCTTGCTCTATTTAAGTCCAATCTCGAGTCTACTTCGTATTTGCTGCCTCCAAACTCTTTGGAACGAACCAAAGACCTCTGCAAGTCATCTCCCTTGCATCCTTGGTGATTTTCTTGACGGATTTTCGTCAAAACTCTTCCTTTTGCATCAAAGGTATGTCTACACTCTCTTCTTCTCCTCCATCTCTGTTTTTCTTTCCTTTTTGAGTTGAGACAGTAGAGGAGATGCTGCATTCTCTGTTGCAAACATCTCTGGACTTGTCTCTCATGATCATCCTAAGGATTAATGGCTAAAACAATGATCTTAACCATGATCATTGCAAGCTTTTGAAGGAATCATGATCAAACCATGATCTAGTCTTTGTTTAACTTTTGATTTAAATTCTGATCTCCTTGGATCTTCTAGATTGATCATGTTAGTAGTCAATTGCAGTGTTTTCTTTTCATGATCCATGATCTATCAATGTCTAGTTGTTTCTCTTCTACCATACCATGTTTTCTTCATGAATCATGATAGTTACATATATGGTAGGTTTTGTTTCCTTATTTAGATTTATGCTTTTAAGCCTATTTTCTTGAAGATCTAAGTATGCTTTTCATGATACCTTACCCGAATCAATGATTCATTCTCCTATTGTTCTTGTCTTTGATTTCTATCTTGAATTCTTCAAGATCCATGATTGATCTAATTATGGTAACTTTTTGTTTCCTAATTTGGATCTTGATGACTTGATGTGATTAGTGTTTTGAGATCCCCTATATGTTAGGATACTACTGATGTAGTTTACCCCTTGATTAGTACCCTTTTGAACCACCAAATTCGGATTTTATATCTCAAAACTCTGATTTTTAGGCTACTGTCTGCATTGGTCGACTGATTGGTCGATTGGACCAGTCGACCAATCCATCGACCAATGAGTACAGCAACTCCAGAATTGGTCTGTGTAAAACCCAGCCCTAACCTTGACCCGGAAACCTTGTTATTTGCAGGTCCAGTGACCCGAAGTAAAGTAAGAAGTCAGCTTTGGGCCATCCCAGTGGAGGACTTGGTGTCTGGCTTTGAATCCATGAAAGTTGTTGATGAAGTTCTATTTATGGAAACTGAATCTTGATGAAGATCGGATTAGTTGATGGACTTGGAGTGCTCTCTATCTTGGTTTGAAGGCATTTCTACCTATTAGGTAAGTCACTTGACATGTGTGCAAAACCCCTTTAGGATTGGATTTGATCTGGGCCTTCAATTCCCTGTTTTGGTCTTGCTGTCAGCATTGGTCGACTGGGCCAGTCGACCAATCCACTCGACCAATGGGTGCTGTCTTTGGCAATTAGGTTTTTCTTGCTCTATTTAAGTCCAATCTCGAGTCCACTTCGTATTTGCTGCCTCCAAACTATCTGGAACGAACCAAAGACCCTCGCAAGTCATCTCCCTTGCATCCTTGGTGTTTTCTTGACGGATCTTCGTCGAAACTCTTCCTTTTGCATCAAAAGGTATGTCTACTCTCTCTTCTTCTCCTCCATCTTTGTTTTTCTTTCCTTTTTGAGTTGAGACAGTAGAAGAGATGCTGCATTCTCTGTTGCAAACAT
This sequence comes from Hakea prostrata, assembly GCF_041222555.1. Taxonomy (NCBI): domain Eukaryota; kingdom Viridiplantae; phylum Streptophyta; class Magnoliopsida; order Proteales; family Proteaceae; genus Hakea; species Hakea prostrata. The sequence continues at coordinate 24,317 of NW_028291256.1, forward strand.
CTCTGAACATGTTCTCATGATCATCCTAAGGATTTGAGGCTAGAACAATGATCTTAACCATGATCATTGCAAGCTTTTGAAGGAATCATGATCAAACCATGATCTAATCTTGTTAAACTTCTGATTTGAATTCTGATCTCTTTGGATCTTCTATATTGATCATGTTAGTAGTTAATTACTGTGTTTTCTTTCCATGATCCATGATCTGTCAATCTCTAGTTGTTCTCTTCTACCATACTATGTGTTCTTCATGAAGCATGGTAGTTACATATATGGTAGGTTTTATTTCCTTATTTAGATTTATGCTTCTAAGCCTTTTTCATTGAAGATCTAAGTATGTTTTTCATGATACCTTTACCTGAAGCAATGATCCATTCTCCTATTGTTTTTGTCTTTGATTTCTATTTCGAATTCATCAAGATCCATGGTTGATCTAATTATGGTAACTTTTTGTTTCCTAATTTGGATCTTGAAGTCTTGAATTGATTGGTGTTTTGAGGTCCCCTATATGTTAGAATACTGCTGATGTAGTTTACCCCTTGATTAGTACCCTTTTGAACCACCAAATTCGGATTTCATATCTTAAAACTCTGTTTTTTTTGGCTTATCGTGTCTGCATTGGTCGACTGATTGGTCGACTGGGCCAGTCGACCAATCCACTCGACCAATGAGTACGAAACTCCGGAATTGGTCCGTGTCGGATGTTTTGGTATCTTTTTCTGTTAGGGATCTTTCCTAATATGTTGTATATACTTGTTTAGGACCTTCTTCTCAAGTTTTCCAAGATCTTACTTGATTTCTTAGGATTCCTTTGCGAGTTATAAGAGGTAAGGATGGTTATTTCCTTAATTACATAGATAGCATGAATCTAGTTTCTATATTTGAATATCATTGACATGTTTCCTAAATTAGATTCTTACAATGATATACTACTGTTGCATAACTTTGATTACAGTAGCATTACTTATTCATATTAAATTGATTCATGTGTGATTTACTTACCAATTATATACAAGTGATTGTAATTATTGATTTCTTTCCATATAAAAATTCCACAAATATGGGATGGAATGAATTGGTGGGTGGGGTGTTTAAAGTGTGGTGGGGGGGGGGGGGGGGGCCTTTGTCTCCGCGGGCGGTGTACTATGGAGAAAAAAGGGGGGGGTGGGGGGGGGGCCCCCCGGGGCCCCCCTTCTTTGGGGGGGGATGAAATGTTGTGTTGTGGTGTGGTGGTTGGGGGGGGGGTCCCTGTTATGTCGGACCCTAATCGGAGGGGTATTGAGACCGAACGAGCCGTGGTAGCAATGGGGATTCATGGGCGCTCAAGACCGGTAACCAACCCGTGAGAGGACAGGAATCACATTGTGGGGGCCATTTATTGGTAGGGTTGCATATGGTTAGACTTGGGCTCACGGGCGCTTAAGACCGGTAACCAACCCGTGAGAGGACGTGAGAGCTTCCCGTTTACCATATGTGGATAACCAATAGGGTTGATGAGTCCGTAGTCAGGGACTATGAGGACTCTAGTGTGAAGGATACCGGAAAGGATCGTCAGGGACGAGGAATGGACGTATCTGGATCTGACTTGATGTAACTAAGTAGAAGACTTGCATTTGGCTAGGTTTTACCCTGACATGCGCCAGTACTTATACCAAATGGTTGTGAGAGAGTGTGTTGACTTAACCTGTCACATCCTCCCAGCCGGTACCCTATCTGGCATACCCGAGAGTGTGATCCACAGCCCAAAAGATCAAGTTTAGGAACGATCATATCCATTTCGCACAATAACATAATCAAAAGCAAGAACAAATCATAATGTTCAAGTAATTTATAATAAAAGTCAAGAAAGGATCTCAGAAGGATCACTATAGAATATCAGAGTGCGGAATAACAAGATACCAAAATCAAAAGACAACTGTAGAGTATAGCGGAATTATACGCTACAAATACATGCGGAAGGTAGATCGAAATCTAAGTAAAGCTCTAAGCTAATACAAGTAAAGTAAAAGATAAGTCTAGAAGAAACAAAGGAAATCAAATCCACATCTTCAGTCAGCTCTTCTGGTTCTTCAGTCTTCATCTTCTTCACCTTGCGCTTCCTCATACGGGCCGTCAAAGAAATCCAAACCTATAGAGAAGTCTAACAACAGATTGTACAAAAAAAGGAATGAGTTTCGAAAGAAACCCAGTAAGGCAAGTTAATCCATAACAACATAAATAACATGGAAGCAAACCATAACAAGATGCAATGCAATATGAAACAAGTAATGTATGTATGCATCTAACTCTATGTATGCTGGTCTCTATGGTAGACATGCTTTAAGTCATAGCACCGTACTTCTTTGGGTAGGTCCGCTCACATCCTCAACCATTTAAGATATCTTGGATTCCCTCCAACCATTTAAGATATCTCGGGCGACCGATTGGTAATGGGTCCTGCATCCTTCTCGGACAATTTCCATGGTAAGGGGTTAAGTCAACACACTCTCTCACAACCGTTTGGCATAAGTACCGGCGCATGTCAGGGAAAAGCCTAGCCCAATGCAAGTCATCTAGTCAGTTATATCAACTCAGTTCCAGATACGTCCATTCCTCGTCCCTAACGATCCTTTCCGGTATCCTTCGCACTAGAGTCAGCGTATCCTATGGCACCGACCAACTCGGACTACGGACTCATCAACCCTATTGGTTATCCACATATGGTAAACGGGAAGCTCTCATGTCCTCTCACGGATATAACTCACCGGTCTCGAGCGCCCATGAGCCCAAGTCTAGCCATATGCAACCCTCCAATAAATGGCCCCCACAATGTGATTCCCGTCCTCTCACGGGTTGGTTACCGGTCTTGAGCGCCCGTGAATCCCCATTGCTACCACGGGTCGTTCGGGTCTCAATACCCTTCCGAATCGGGTCTGATATAACAGGGGTATATCCTAGCCAAACACTGCTAGACAACCCTAGGTATGACAACCATTGATTCGGGAAAGTGTCGATGGGCAACCCCGGAAACATCCCATACTATTTTCGATAATGTCCAAGGACAGAAGTGTCAAAAGGACACTTCCCAATCCCAAACCAAACTTAAGCAAACACATTCTCAGATCAGTCATGACATACACAACCAGTAGTTCATCATATAAAAGAGAATGTAAAAGCAACATCAGATTAAGCAGTAATAAGTAATTCATATAACATAAACAATGAAAAGATGATATAAATAAGTGCTACTGTTCCCACAGTAGGAGATCAGAATTAAAATACAATAACAGTAGGTAATCTCATAGTTTCATAAAGTAGAAACCAGAGAACAAGCAATCTATGTAGTTAAGGAATCAACTGTCCTTACCTGATTATCGCCAAAGATAATCCAAAGATCAAAGAGAGAGACACCAAACATGGCAAATAAACCCCTAACAAGCATAGATACAACATTAGGAAAGATACCTAAAAGATCAGAGAGCAAACGAATCAAATCGAGCGAAAATTGAAGCTACTGACTTCATTGGTCGATTGCCTTGGTCTACTGACCCAGTCGACCAATCAGTCGACCAATCGAGTCAAGAGACGAATAGTGAAAACTGTTTTGGCCATAACTTCTTCGTTTGAAGTCGGATTGATCCGAAATTCAAAGGGGAACTTCCTAGGATGTATTAGAATCATATAGGAAGATAAAATCATCAAGTCATGGTAAAAATATGGGTTCTTGATTTAACCCAAGAAATTAGGGTTTCAACCTTTATGGCTCTCATGAAAAGGTTATGATCACAGGAAGAAAGGGAATGGTTACAATCAAGAACATAATAAGAAAATCTTGTTTAGGTTAATAGAAACATTATGGGAAGATAATCATGGTCAAAAGATGGGTTCTTGATCTAACCCAAGAAATTAGGGTTTCACCCTTATGGTTCCCATAAAAAGGTTAAGATCACAGGAGGGAAGGAATTGATGATTGGCCAATTACAACAAGAAGAATTAAAGAATATTGAATTTAGATCAACCTCCACATTACCCATGAGGTTTCCCTCACATGGGAGGCTACCAAAAAGGTTCTCAGATAATCACCCAGGTTAGGGTTTCAAAGGATTAGGGTTAGGGTTTTCAAAGATTCCACTGGCTGGGGTTGAGATCATGATGATGATCATAGATCTCAAGGAACAAGATGAGATCATGGAGTGGATGGTTGCAAGAGTGCATCATCTTCTTCCTGATCTCAGCCAAGAACAGATTAAAGAAAGAAAATCAGAGATGGAGAAGAAAGAAAAGAGAGTAGACATACCTTTGATGCGAGAGGAAGAAGATTACTTCAAGTCTTGTGAGAGATCACCAAGGAATGCAAGGGAATTGATTAGATTAGGGTTCTAACTCATTCCAGAGGCTTAGGAGGCATAGGAGGCGAAGTAATCCCGAGATTTGACTTAAATAGAGGAGACAGGACCAAATTGGTAAATTCAGACACCATTGGTCGATTGGATTGGTCTATTGGTCCAGTCGACCAATGAGTCGACCAATCAGGACAGCAAGGTTCAAACAGGGATTCGGAGGGCTGTACAAGGTCAAATTGAGTGAGGTTTTCTTCTACGAGTCAATCAAGAAGTCTAGTTTCCAGAAATACCTTCGGATCAAGAATTGGAGTTCATTAGGTTCACCAACTAGGCTCATCTTCTTCGATGCGCAAGCAGGATTTGACAGATATAGTTCAGCAACTTCGGACAGGGATTTGGAAGGTTATATGGGGTCAAATTGAGTGGGGTTTTCTCCTGGAAGTCCATTAAGAAGTCTAGTTTCAGGAAATATAATCGGATTGAGCACAGGAGTTCATTAGGTATTTCAACTAATTCACCCCTCTTCGGTGCGTAGATTCAAAACTAACACTGACAATGCTCTCAAGTGAGGGGCATCATCGACAATGTCCATGGGCTTGGGTTCCGACACCAAATCGTCAACCAAAAGGGTCTACAAGCAACAAGCTAAGATCAACTCAAGGTCCAACTTTAAGGTCAAACATTTAAACAAACCCTTCTTTACCCAAAAGGGGGGGGGGGGCCCGGGGGGGGGGGGGGGGGGGGCCCCAAAACCCCCCGGGGGGGGGGGGGGGGGGGGGGGGGGGCCCCCTGCCCTGGGGGGCGCGGGGGGGGGGGGGGGAGGGGGGGGGGGGGGGGAGATAGATAGTGTGGTGGGGGGGGGGGGGGGGGGGTTTTGGTTGAGAGGTGGGGTGTTGTGTTTTTTTTTGAATGTGGTTTATTAAAAAGAAAGTATATTAGTTTGATTTTTTTTTTTATTCATTGCTTGTCTCATATCATATTGCATTTATGTTTGTTCGGAATCCTGCCATTTATGTTATTATGGATTTTAATCGCTTTATCGAGTTTCTTTGAAACTCATTCCTTTATTGTACAATGTTTGTTAGACTATCCTGCAGTTACTGAGTACTATGACGATCCCTATGAAGAAGCGCAAGGCAAAGAGGCATATCTCCAGGAAGGTGATTGCGGTTACCACAATTACACTGAAGATCCTGCGAGTGGTTATGCTCCGTACGATGCTTAGTCCGACCATTGAGTGGAAGCATCCTTGTGCCATTTATGAGATTTACACTTATAAGGATGTTGTCTATAAAGTGGAGAACAATTTAGTTACCCAATGTACTTGCTACTGGGATTAGATTTTGTCTAGTTTATTCTTTGAGAGATACTTTTCCGCTGGTTGTAGAGTGGGATTTTTGCCTCACTTTACTTATCTGTTTGACACTCTGATTATATCTATTATTCTGATTCATTTATGATTCATTCTTTCTTTATTGGATCTATGGTTTATCTTCCACTCTTTTATTATGATTGTTCATGATTATGTTATTGTTTATGTGGGAGGTTGATCACTCGATACCTGATCTTCGGGCTGTGGATCACACTCTCGGGTATGCCAGATAGGGTACCGGCTGGGAGGGCGTGACAGTCTGTGTTGGATGTTTTGGTATCTTTTCTGTTAGGGATCTTTCCTAATATGTTGTATACACTTGTTTAGGACCTTCTTCTCAAGTTTTCCAAGATCTTACTTGATTTCTTAGGATTCCTTTGCGAGTTATAAAAGGTAAGGATGGTTACTTCTTTAACAACATAAATTGCATATCTTAGTTTCTATATTTGAATCTTGTTAAGTTATTTCTTTAATTAGATTCTTATAATGTTATACTACGTGGTCAATTGTCTTGATATCAGTAGCATTACTTATTCATATTGAATTGACTCATGTATGATTTACTTACCAATTATATACAAATTGATTGTAATTATTGATTTCTTTCCATATATGAAGTTACCATATATGTGATGATATGAATTGATGCATGTGTATGCTTAAGTATGGTTTGGAAAGGAGAGGTGTCCTTTTGACACTTCTGTCCTTGGACTACTACGGGAATATTATGGGATGTTTCCGGAGATGCCCTCTGGACACCTTCCTAAACTGTTGGATGACATATCTAGGATTGTCTAGTAGTGTTTGGCTAGGATGTCCTGTTATGTCGACCCTAATCGGAGGGGTATTGAGACCGAACGACCCGTGGTAGCAATGGGGATTCATGGGCGCTCAAGACCGGTAACCAACCCGTGAGAGGACAGGAATCACATTGTGGGGGCCATTTATTGGTAGGGTTGCATATGGATAGACTTGGGCTCACGGGCGCTTAAGACCGGTAACCAACCCGTGAGAGGACGTGAGAGCTTCCCGTTTACCATATGTGGATGACCAGTAGGGTTGATGAGTCCGTAGTCAGGGACTATGAGGACTCTAGTGTGAAGGATACCGGAAAGGATCGTCAGGGACGAGGAATGGACGTATCTGGATCTGACTTGATGTAACTAAGTAGAAGACTTGCATTTGGCTAGGCTTTACCCAGACATGCGCCGGTACTTAGACCAATGGTGATGTGAGAGAGTGGTGACCTATACCCCCAGCCATGGAATGTCCCGAGGGATGCCGGACACATTACCAACTGATGATGAGTGATTGAGACCTTCCTAAAGATGTACGGTGCTATGACTTAAAGCATGTCTGCCAATAGAGACCAGCATATGTAGAGTTAGATTCATTCATTCATTGCTTGTCTCATACCATATTGCATTTATGTTTGTTCCGAAATCCCGCCATTTATGTTATTATGGATTTAACTGCCTTACTGAGTTTCTTTGAAACTCATTCCTTTATTGTACAATGTTTGTTAGACTATTCTACAGGTACTGAATATTATGACGGCCCCTATGAAGAAGCGCAAGGAGAAGAGGCATATCTCCAGGAAGGTGATTGCGGTTACAACAATTACATTGAAGATCCCGCGAGTGGTTATGCTCTGTACGATGCTTAGTCCGACCATTGAGTGGAAGCGTCCTTGTGCTGTTTATGAGATCTATACTTATAGGGATGTTGTCTATAAAGTTGAGAAAAATTTAGTTACCCATTGTACCTGCTACTGGGATTAGATTCTGTCTTGCTTATTCTCTTTTAGAACTACTTTTCCGCTGGTTGTAGAGTGGGATTTTGCCTCACTTTACTTATCTGTTTTAGACACTCTGATTATATCTAGTACTCTGATTTATATATGATTCATTTTTTCCTTATTTGGATCTATGGTTTATCTTCCGCACTTTTATTATTATTGTTCATGATTATGTTATTGTTTATGTGGGAGGTTGATTACTCGATACCTGATCTTCGGGCTGTGGATGACACTCTCGGGTATGCCAGATAGGGTACCGGCTGGGAGGATGTGACAGATTGGTATCAGAGCCCAAGGTTCGAGGAAACCCTAACCACAAAAGACAATAACTGAACATTCCTGAGTCATTGATCTGAAATGAATCTTCTACTCTTAGAAGTGAATAATAGAACACTTGGATTAGAAACTTAACCTATGAAGCATAACAGAACATTTCCGAATAGCATACCATAATTATACTTACACAAATGACACTAATGCAAAGAAAAGAAAGGTGCATAATATACAATAATTAAGTGAAACAAAATGAACTTCATTAATTTCAAAAGCTTTTACAACGATTACATCTGAAATGCATAAATGAAAATCCTAGGGTACGATCTATCTAGGTGATCTTCTCGATCTCTGTATGCTCGAACTCCTCCGCTAGCCGAGTCACCCGATGCTCTATCCTATCCTGTTGTGACTCCATCCTCTCGTACATCTCTGCTCTGTCCGACCTCCATCCTCTCTAGCATGGAAGTCATCGATCTCATCTCGTGCCCCAAGATCCGAAGTCTCCGGAACCGCATGTGAAGGGCCACCGCCTCGAAGTGTGATGAAGGAAACTCGTGATGCACCGGCCCAGCCTCGTGCATATCTCAGATCATCTCCGGCCCCGATCATCACTATCGGGACCGATATCCTCTCCTCCATCCCTCGACTCCCGATCCCCATCCTCCGACTCCTCATCATCCTCACCCTCCGGACCGGGAGATCTCTCGATCGCTGCAGTCTCATTTGACGAATGGTCCGAGTCCCGATAGAGTATCCCCGTGAACCAGTGTCCACTGGTGTATCCTCGAAACTCACCCCGAAATGCACGAAGATCAAGGTCGGTAGCCTCCCATAGCAAAGGTTCCGCATGCTAGGCCGCAGAACTAGGTCCAGCATGACCTGCTGAATGATGTAGGAGATATCAATCTCGAAGCCCATGTAGATGCGGTAGATGACTAAGGCCTCCATCACTGTGACCCGATGGTGATGTCCGGCCTTCGGCATAATGTTTCGGCCGACTATGCGACCGATAATCCATGCAGAATCCGTCATCCGCCCGCTGGTCCACGGAGTGAAGCATCGACGACTATCCCATAGCGTAGAGCATATCTCGCGAAGCTCGTACGGAATCGGATGGCTGTCCGGATCGCTCCTGCGGGTATCCACACACACCGCCGTGGATAGTAAGGAACCTGCAAGATCTTAGCCAGCGATCGGGTGGAAAAGCGAATCCGAGTCCGGAAGACCCCGCTCCTTAGGACAAGTCTAAGTGGATGTCCTTGACCTCGAGCCTCCTCTGTGTAGGTAAGGTTGCTGAAGAACAACCTCACTAGCTCCGGGTATACCGGCAGATCCTCGGTGAAGAGATTAGTCCACTACAACGTGTCGAATCTCTGCCGAATCCTAAAGACTCTGGGCTGGCGTAGGTGAAGTAGACGTCCCATCTCGATGTTACAAGAATCGAAGTAGGCCTCGTACAAGAACTCGGCCCGAGGTGTGTCGAACATGTCCGGTCTCCGAACCTCCCGTCTAGGCTCGAAGGAACCCGACCTCGCCCCTAAGTGCCCCTACAATGTGACCACGACCTCTACCTCGTCCCCGCGCCTCTCCCTCTCGCATAGTGTGTATCCGTGAAAGAGACAAGAGACATTTCCAGTTAGTGCTACTTTAAGATTTGAGCCAAAAGGGTATTTTCGTAATTTTTCGAAAAATTTCAAATTTGGGGGAAATTTGATTTGAACATACTAGCATGTGCGCAATACTTGGAATTTCATGTCTATGAAGTTTGTTTGAAGAAAATTGATCGAAAACTTGAATTAAAGAGAAAAATTCAGCAAGAAGGAAAATTTGGGGATTTTGCAATTTAGGTCAAAATTGGATTTTTGAAAAGTTGAAATTGGTTAAATCAAATTTTATGGACCTATCTACAATATCATCTTGAGCATGTAGCATTTGATTTCGTGCGAAAATTTCAAGCGGTTTGTGAGAAAACGAAAATTTTCTAAAGATAACGATTTCGGTATGAAAACGTTGCGAGATGAACACCAATATGTTAGAACTTGTTGTCTATGCATGGCATTGTGTTTCAAACCTAGGGAATATGTTTCTAAGTATTCCTAAGCATGATTTCTAGCATTGGATACAAGCAAAGCATGGTTTTGATTGAAATGCAAGCATGAGAAGATGAAAATGGAAGAAAGAATGAGAGATTTACCTTGTTTGTGATGGTTGTGTGTTGTTGTGTTGTTGTTGAAGCACCAAAACACCTCAAGAACACTTGTGAGAACCTTTGGAGACTTTCCCTAGAGCTCTCTCACCTTTGAAAGAAGATAAAATGAAGTTGGAATGTGGAAATGAGGCTTATAATGCGAATTTCCGCATTCTATCTGCATTGGTCGACTCATTGGTCGACTAGGTCAGTCGACCAATCACTCGACCAATGGTCACAGAGACCTCTTTTGCTGTTGAACTTTTGGAAAATGTGATTTTTGCCTTATGGATTATTGTTTGATGACTATATGGATATATTTAAGCATGATTTAAGTTTTCAAATCATTTGGACTTGTGGTTTATGTTGAAACTTCGAAATTCGGTATTTTGATGTTCTCAGTTTTGCAGAATGGTTACTCTGAGAAGTGGGCGTGGTGAATCCAGTGGTCAAGGAGGTGGTGAAATACCTCATGGTGGTGGTGAAATACCTCATGGAGGTGGTGAGATACCTAATGTTGATCAGGGTACCTATGAGATACCCGGTGCCCCGAATGTTGGAAGTTTCCGAGATATTGCCAATATTATGGGCAATATGATGCAGCAGCAAGCAGCTCAGTTCAACCAGATGTTGGTGGGTTTCATGACTCTGCATAATGAGACTCGAACTGGTGCTAATGTGAATCCTCATGCCGCAGTCCTGAATGCGGGAGGTTTAGCTGGAACTCCTCATACTCGCCTGATGGAGAGTTTTCTGAAGATGCAAGTACCCACTTTCACCGGAGTTACCAAGGACCCCTTGTTTCCTAACAAGTGGCTTCGTGAGTTGGAGAAGGCTTTCCGACATCCGCAATGCTCGGAAGCTCGGAAGATTTTGTTTGCTTGAGAACGAAGTTGCAACAAGAAGCCGATGCATGGTGGATCTCCACTCGGCCTGTTTTGGAAGGTTTGCATGCAGGAGTTGTAACTTGGGAGTTGTTCAAAGAGGCTTTTTGTATGAATTATTTCCCCGAGGCGGTGAAGGATGCGAAGGAAACTGAGTTTATGGTTCTCACACAAGGATCTCTGTCTGTGTTGGAGTACCAACAGAAGTTCGAGGAGCTTCATTTCTTTGCTCCAGATTCTCTGAAGGTTGACCTCGCCAAAGCGAAGAAGTTCTTCAAAGGACTGCGCCATGCCATTAAAGCTTACCTCACAGTCCAGCCTATAGTGAGCTATGCTCATGTGGTGCAGAACTCGAAGAAATTGGAAGAAACAGAGAAGGAAAGTGCACGTGTGCAAAAGCCCTGGCAGCCAAGGAACCCTGGTTTGGTGGATCGTAATGATCGGCGTTTTGTGAGACCTACACCCTACCCCCACTCCTACCTTTCAGCCTAAGAGTGTAGGTCGAACTCGGGTTTTCAGCAGTCCGGCCAGTTTAGACAGTATGGCGGAAACCGACCACCTACGAGTGCAAGTGCTAGGCCTTTTGTTCAGAAGCCCTCTGTTGCAGCCACCCCAGTTGGACCCAGCAATCCTATTTGCTTCTACTGCAAGCAAGCTGGTCATTTCGCTCATGCTCGTCCGAAGCGGCCCGTCCAGCAGCCCGCTCCAGGTGGTGAAGAGTGCTCCTGCTCCTCCCTCCGGTAGAGTTTTCAGTATTTCCAATGCTTGAGCGGGATCCAAGCCATGAAGTGATTACGGGTACATTGTTAGTTGCTTCTATTTCTGCATTTGTCTTATTTGATACGGGTGCATCTCATTCGTTCATGTCATCTCGCATTCATCAAGAAGACTAACCTAATCCCCGAGAAGTTGTCTAGTTGTTTATTGATTAGTACACCTACTGGTCCTGTTGTGAAACTAGATAAGGGGTTTTCTAAATGTCCTGTGTTGATTGGTGAGAAGAACTTGGAAGCCAATTTTGTAATTCTTGATATGAAGGACTTCGATGTTATTTTGGGAATTGATTGGTTAATAGCCCACAAAGCTGTGTTCCTTTGTTCCTCAAAGAAGATTCAGTTCCATATTTGTGGAAGTCCGGTCTTAGAATTTCAGGGTAAAAAGAGAAGGGTTTGTAAGAAGGTGCTGTCTGCACTGATGCAAGTCTATGCCCTAGTGGATGATGCTTCAACTGAAGGCAAGGGTAAAGTGGAGAAAAGAGTCGATGAAGTCAGGGTTGTCTGCGACTTTGTTGATGTCTTCCCTGATGATCTATCGGAAGTGCCTCCAGACAGGGATGTCGAGTTTTCTATTGATCTCGTCCCTAGTGCCGCTCCGGTATCTAAAGCTCCGTATAGGATGGCTCCTACTGAGTTGAAAGAGTTGCAGAATCAGTTGAATGAGCTCATTGATAGAGGTTTCGTACAACCTAGTGTATCACCTTGGGGAGCTCCGGTCTTGTTTGTCAAGAAGAAAGAAAGTAGTATGCGCTTGTGCATCGACTACCGTGAGTTGAATAAGCTGACTATCAAGAATAGATACCCGTTGCCCAGAATTGATGATCTCTTCGATCAGTTAAAGGGTGCAGTTGTGTTCTCAAAGATTGACTTAAGATCCGGATATCACCAATTGAAAGTGAAGTCTAGTGATATCTTCAAGACAGCTTTCCGAACACGGTATGGTCACTACGAGTTTAGAGTCATGCCCTTCGGATTGACCAATGCTCCTGCGGTGTTCATGGACCTCATGAATCGAGTATTTCACGATGTTCTTGATAAGTTTGTGATTGTTTTCATCGACGACATCTTGATCTATTCGAAGAGCGAAGAAGAGCATGCGAGCCATCTAAGTTTCACTTTGCAAAGGTTGCGAGAAAAGAAGTTGTACGCTAAGTTTAGCAAGTGTGATTTCTGGCTTAAGAGAGTAGTATTCCTTGGCCATGTGGTTTCAGCCGAAGGTATTCGTGTCGATCCTGAAAAGGTTCAAGCTGTGGCTGATTGGGAAAGACCGAAGTCGGTAACGGAAATAAGAAGTTTTCTTGGATTGGCGGGTTACTACAGAAGGTTTATTGAGAACTTTTCTTGGTTGGCTGCTCCTATGACTAAGTTGATCAGAAAAGAAGAAAAGTTTGTTTGGTCCGACGCTTTGTGAGAAGAATTTCCAAGAGTTGAAAGATAGATTGACAAGTGCCCCGGTTTTGACTATACCTGATAGTTCCGGTGGTATGACAATTTATACCGATGTGTCAAAGATTTGATTGGGTTGCGTACTGATGCAACATGGCAAGGTCGTAGCCTATGCTTCTCGGCAATTGAAAGATTATGAGCGGAATTACCCCACTCATGATCTAGAACTTGCCGCTGTGGTCTTTGCTTTGAAGATTTGGAGACATTACCTCTACGGTGAGAAGATTGCCATTTTCACGGATCATAAGAGTTTGAAATACTTCTTTACCCAAAAGGAGTTGAACATGAGACAAAGGAGATGGTTGGAACTAGTCTCTGATTATGATTGTGATATTCAGTATCACCCTGGGAAGGCAAACGTTGTTGCTGATGCTCTTAGTAGGAAGAACCAGAAGAAGACTTTGGATTTGAATGCTTTGAGTTTACCATTGTGGTCTTCTATTGAGAGTTTTGATTTGGAAATTGTCCCTGAGAATTCTGATTTTATTCTTTCTGCCATGACGGCAAGATCTGGTCTTAGAGATAAAATAGTTGCTCTGCAGAGTTCTGATCAAGAACTTTTGATCAAAGTTGAGAAGATTTCTTTGAATCCTGAGTCGGACCCCGACTTTGGTATATCCATGGATGGTGCTTTATTGTTTAGAGGAAGACTGTGCGTGCCTGCAAACGAGGAAATTAAGAAAGAAATATTGAAGGAAGCACACCAGTCAGTCTTTACTATACACCCGTGAAGCACCAAGATGTACAAGGACTTGAAGGAACATTTTTGGTGGATTGGTCTGAAGGCTGATGTTGAGGACTTTGTTGCCAAGTGTGAGACTTGCCAACGTGTGAAAGCCGTTCGACAACCCCCATCTGGATTACTTCAACCTCTTCCTATTCCTAGTTGGAAGTGGGAGGATATCTCCATGGACTTTGTGACTAGCTTGCCTCGGACAAGTAAAGGCAATGACATTGTGTGGGTGATTGTTGATAGGTTGACCAAATCAGCCCACTTCATTCCTATGAAGATCACTCATACTCTGGATAAGCTAACAAGGCTTTACGTGGATAATGTGGTTCGTCTGCATGGTGTGCCATTGAGTATTGTTTCGGATCGTGATCCGAGGTTCACCTCAAGGTTTTGGAATAGTTTGCAGAAGGCCTTGGGAACCCAATTGAACTTGAGTACAGCTCATCATCCACAGCTCGATGGACAATCCGAGCGGACAATTCGGACATTGGAAGACATGCTCGGATCTTGTGTGGTGGATATGGGTGGTAATTGGGATGAACACCTAGCTTTGGTTGAGTTTGCCTATAACAACGGTTATCAAGCAACAATAGGCATGGCTCCATTCAAGGCTTTGTATGGCAGTACTTGTAGGACACCTTTGTACTTGGACTCGAGACAGGTGAAAGAAAAGTCTTAGGTCCCGAGATGATTGAAGCTACGAGTGCTATGGTAGATATGATAAGAGAAAGGATTAAGTCTGCCCGATCAAGAGAGAAATCTTATGCTTGATAAGAGAAGGACCGATTTGGAATTTCAAGTTGGAGAGAAAGTCTTTCTGAAGGTTTCACCAATGAAGGGTGTCATGAGATTTAATGTTAAGGGAAAGCTTAGCCCTTGTTTCATTGGACCTTTCGAGATTTTGGAAAAGGTTGGACCTGTTGCGTATCGATTAGCATTACCTCCGCCTCTTGCTGGTGTTCACAATGTGTTTCATATTTCGATGCTCCGGAAATACATAGAGAATCCGGAACACATTTTGCAGCAAGCACCGGAAGGACTTAGTGCTGACTTGACCTACGATGAAGAACCGGCCGAAGTCTTGGATAAGAAGGACAAGCAGCTGCGGAATCGCACCATCCCTTTGGTGAAGATTCGGTGGAAGAACCATACCCCTGAAGAAGCTTCTTGGGAGAAGGAAGAAGACATGAAGGAGAAGTTTCCTTACCTCTTTGGAAGCACAGGTACGCTTTCAACTTCGAGGACGAAATTTCTTTAAGGGGGGGAGAATGTAAAACCCAGCCCTAACCTTGACCCGGAAACCTTGTTATTTGTAGGTCCAGTGACCCGAAGTAAAGTAAGAAGTCAGCTTTGGGCCATCCCAGTGGAGGACTTGGTGTCTGGCTTTGAATCCATGAGAGTTGAAGATGAAGTTCTATTTATGGAAACTGAATCTTGATGAAGATCGGATTAGTTGATGGACTTGGAGTGCTCTCTATCATGGTTTGAAGGCATTTCTACCTATTAGGTAAGTCACTTGATATGTGTGCAAAACCCCTTTAGGATTGGATTTGATTTGGGTCTTCAATTCCCTGTTTTGGAATTGTTGAAACGCATTGGTCGACGATTGGTCGACTGGACCCGATCGACCAATCCACTCGACCAATGGGTGCTTGTCTTTGGCAATTAGGTCTTGCTTGCTCTATTTAAGTCCAATCTCGAGTCTACTTCGTATTTGCTGCCTCCAAACTCTTTGGAACGAACCAAAGACCTCTGCAAGTCACCTCCCTTGCATCCTTGGTGATTTTCTTGACGGATCTTCGTCAAAACTCTTCCTTTTGCATCAAAGGTATGTCTACACTCTCTTCTTCTCCTCCATCTCTGTTTTTCTTTCCTTTTTGAGTTGAGACAGTAGAGGAGATGCTGCATTCTCTGTTGCAAACATCTCTGGACTTGTCTCTCATGATCATCCTAAGGATTAATGGCTAAAACAATGATCTTAACCATGATCATTCCAAGCTTTTGAAGGAATCATGATCAAACCATGATCTAGTCTTTGTTTAACTTTTGATTTGAATTCTGATCTCCTTGGATCTTCTAGATTGATCATGTTAGTAGTCAATTGCTGTGTTTTCTTTTCATGATCCATGATCTATCAATCTCTAGTTGTTTCTCTTCTACCATACCATGTTTTCTTCATGAATCATGATAGTTACATATATGGTAGGTTTTGTTTCCTTATTTAGATTTATGGAAACTGAATCTTGATGAAGATCTGATTAGTTGATGGACTTGGAGTGCTCTCTATCTTGGTTTGAAGGCATTTCTACCTATTAGGTAAGTCACTTGACTTGTGTGCAAAACCCCTTTAGGATTGGATTTGATCTGGGCCTTCAATTCCCTGTTTTGGTCTTGCTGTCAGCATTGGTCGACTGATTGGTCGACTGGGCCAGTCGACCAATCCACTCGACCAATGAGTGCTGTCTTTGGCAATTAGGTTGTTCTTGCTCTATTTAAGTCCAATCTCGAGTTCACTTCGTATTTGCTGCCTCCAAACTCTCTGGAACGAACCAAAGACCTCTGCAAGTCATCTCCCTTGCATCCTTGGTGTTTTCTTGACGGATCTTCGTCGAAACTCTTCTTTTTGCATCAAAAGGTATGTCTACTCTCTCTTCTTCTCCTCCATCTTTGTTTTTCTTTCCTTTCTGAGTTGAGACAGTAGAAGAGATGCTGCATTCTCTGTTGCAAACATCTCTGAACATGTTCTCATGATCATCCTAAGGATTTCAGGCTAGAACAATGATCTTAACCATGATCATTGCAAGCTTTTGAAGGAATCATGATCAAACCATGATCTAATCTTGTTAAACATCTGATTTGAATTCTGATCTCTTTGGATCTTCTTTGATTGATCATGTTAGTAGTTAATTACTGTGTTTTCCTTCCATGATCCATAATCTATAAATTTCTAGTTGTTCTCTTCTACCATACTATGTGTTCTTCATGAAGCATGATAGTTACATATATGGTAGGTTTTATTTCCTTATTTAGATTTATGCTTCTAAGCCTTGTTCCTTGAAGATCTAAGTATGTTTTCATGATACCATTACCTGAAGCAATGATCCATCCTCCTATTGTTCTTGTCTTTGATTTCTATTTCGAATTCATCAAGATCCATGGTTGATCTAATTATGGTAACTTTTTGTTTCCTAATTTGGATCTTGATATCTTGATTTGATTGGTGTTTTGAGGTCCCCTATATGTTAGAATACTGCTGATGTAGTTTACCCCTTGATTAGTACCCTTTTGAACCACTAAATTCGGATTTCATATGTGAAAACTCTGTTTTTTTTAGGCTATCGTTTCGCATTGGTCGATCGATTGGTCGATTGGGCCGATCGACCAATCCACTCGACCAATGAGTACAAAGCAACTCCAGAATTGGTCCGTGTTGGATGTTTTGGTATCTTTTCTCGTTAGGGATCTTTCCTAATATGTTGTATATACTTGTTTAGGACATTCTTCTCAAGTTTGCCAAGATCTTACTTGATTTCTTAGGATTCCTTTGCGAGTTATAAAAGGTAAGGATGGTTATTTCCTTAATTACATAGATAGCATGAATCTAGTTTCTATATTTGAATATCATAGATATGATTCCTAAATTAGATTCTTACAATGATATACTACTGTTGCATAACTTTGATTACGGTAGCATTACTTATTCATATTGAATTGATTCATGTATGATTTACTTACCAATGTTATACAAGTGATTGTAATTATTGATTTCTTTCCATATATGAAGTTACCATATATGTGATGATATGAATTGATGCATGTGTATGCTTAAGTATGGTTCGGAAAGGAGAGGTGTCCTTTTGACACTTCTGTCCTTGGACTACTACGGGAATATTATGGGATGTTTCCGGAGATGCCCTCTGGACACCTTCCTAAACTGTTGGATGACATATCTAGGATTGTCTAGTAGTGTTTGGCTAGGATGTCTGTTATGTCGGACCCTAATCGGAGGGGTATTGAGACCGAACGACCCGTGGTAGCAATGGGGATTCATGGGCGCTCAAGACCGGTAACCAACCCGTGAGAGGACAGGAATCACATTGTGGGGGCCATTTATTGGTAGGGTTGCATATGGTTAGGCTTGGGCTCACGGGCGCTTAAGACCGGTAACCAACCCGTGAGAGGACGTGAGAGCTTCCCGTTTACCATATGTGGATGATCAATAGGGTTGATGAGTCCGTAGTCAGGGACTATGTGGACTCTAGTGTGAAGGATACCGGAAAGGATCGTCAGGGACGAGGAATGGAAGTATCTGGATCTGACTTGATGTAACTAAGTAGAAGACTTGCATTTGGCTAGGTTTTACCCTGACATGCGCCAATACTTATACCAAATGGTTGTGAGAGAGTGTGTTGACTTAACCCCCTGCCAAGGTTTGTCCTGAGGGATGAAGGACCCATTACCAATCGGCTGCTCAAGACCGGTGAAATGATCCGTGAGAGAATCCAAGATATCTTAAATGGTTGAGGATGTGAGTGGACTTTCCTAAAGAGGTACGGTGCTATGACTTAAAGCATGTCTGCCAATAGAGACCAGCATACATAGAGTTAGATTCATTCATTCATTGCTTGTCTCATATCATATTGCATTTATGATTGTTCTGGAATCCTGCCATTTATGTTATTATGGATTTTAAGCGCCTTCTTTGAGTTTCTTTAAAACTCATTCCTTTATTGTACAATGTTTGTTAGACTATCCTGCAGGTACTGAGTACTATGACGGTCCCTATGAAGAAGCGCAAGGCGAAGAGGCATATCTCCAGGAAGGTGATTGCGGTTACCACAATTACTTTGAAGATCCCGCGAGTGGTTATGCTCCGTACGATGCTTAGTCCGACCATTGAGTGGAAGCGTCCTTGTGCCATTTATGAGATTTACACTTATAAGGATGTTGTCTATAAAGTGGAGAACAATTTAGTTACCAATGTACTTGCTACTGGGATTAGATTTTGTCTAGTTTATTCTTTTAGAGCTACTTTTCCGCTGGTTGTAAAGTGGGATTTTTGCCTCACTTTACTTATCCGTTTGACACTACGATTATATCTATTATTCTGATTCATTTATGATTCATTCTTTCTTTATTGGATCTATGGTTTATCTTCCGCAGCACTATTATTATTGTTCATGATTATGTTATTGTTTATGTGGGAGGTTGATCACTCGATACCGATCTTGGGCTGTGGATCACACTCTCGGGTATGCCGGATAGGGTACCGGCTGGGAGGGCGTGATGATTGGTATCGAGCCCAAGGTTCGAGGAGATCCTAACCACAAAAGACAACAACTGAACATTCCTGAGTCATTGATCCGAAATGACTCTTCTACTCTTAGAAGTGAATGATAGAACAACTGAATTAGAAACTTGACCTTTGAAGCATAACAGAACATTTCCGAATAATATACCATAATTATACTTGAACAAATGTCACTAATGCAAGGAAAAGAAAGGTGCATAATATACAATAATTAAAGGGAAACAAAATGAACTTCATTAATTTCGAAAGTTTTTACAACGATTACATCCGAAATGCATAAATGGAAATCCTAAGGTACGGTCTATCTAGGTGATCTTCTCGATCTCTCGTATGCTCTGAACTCCTCCGCTAGCTGAGTCACTTGATGCTCTATCCTATCTGTCGTGACTCCATCCTCTCGTACATCTGCTCTGTCGACCTCCATTCTCTCTAGCATAGAAGTCATCGATCTCATCGTGCTCCAAGATCCGAAGTCTCCGGAACTGCATGTGAAGGGCCACCTGCCTCGAAGTGTGATGAAGGAAACTCGTGATGCACGGGCTCGGCCTCGTGCATATCGCATCATCTCCGGCCTGATCATCACTATCGGGACCGATATCCTCTCCTCCATCCTCGACCCCCGATCCTCATCCTCCGATTCATCATCATCCTCACCCTCCGGACCGGGAGATCTCTCCGGCTGCTGTAGTCTCATCCGACGAATGGTCCGAGTCCCAATAGAGTATCCCTGTGAACCGGTGTCCACTTGGTGTATCCTCGAAACTCACCCCGAAATGCCCGAAGATCAAAGTCGGTAGCCTCCCATAGCAAAGGTTCCGCATGCTAGGCCGCGAGAACTAAGTCCAGCATGACCTGCTGAATGATGTAGGAGAGATCGATCTCGAAGCCCATGTAGATGCGGTAGATGACTAAGGCCTCCATCACTGTGACCCGATGGTGATGTCCGGCTTTCGGCATAATGTTTCGGCCGACTATGCGACCGATAATCCGTGCGAGAATCCGTCATCCTTCCGCTGGTCCACGGAGTGAAGCATCGACGGCTATCCCATAGCGTAGAGCATATCTCGCGTAGCTCGTACGGCATCGGATGGCTGTCCGGATCCGCTCCTGCGGTATCCACACACACCTGCTTGTGGATAGTAAGGAACCTGCAAGATCTCAGCCGGTGTCCGGGTAGAGAAGCGAATCGAGTCCGGAAGACCCCTGCTCCCGAGGACAAGTCTAAGTGGATGTCCTTGGCCTCGAGCCTCCTCTCGTGTAGGTAAGGTTGCTTTGAAGAACAACCTCACTAGTTCCGGGTATACCGGCGGATCCTCGGTGAAGAGATGAGTCCACTGCAATGTGTCGAACCTCTGCCGAATCCTAAAGGCTACGAGCTGGCGTAAGTGAAGTAGACGTCCCATCTCGATATTGCGATGGCGAAGTAGGCCTCGTACGGGAACTTGGCTTGAGGTGTGTCAAACATGTCTGGTCTCCTAACCTCCTGTCTAGGCTCTGAAGGAACCTGACCTCTGCCCCTAAGAGCACCTACAATGCGACCACGACCTCTACCTCGTCCTCGCCCTCCCCTCTGCATAGTGTATCTGTGAAAGAAACAAGAGACAATTCCAGTTAGTGCTATCTTAAGATTTGAGCCAAAAGGGTATTTTCGTAATTTTCTGAAAATTTCAAATTTGGGGGAAATTTGATTTGAACATACTAGCATGTGCGCAATACTTGGAATTTCATGTCTATGAAGTTTGTTTGATGAAAATCGATCGAAAACTTGGATTAAAGCGAAAATTTCAGCAAGAAGGAAATTTGGGGATTTTGCAATTTAGGTCAAAATTGGATTTTTGAAAAGTTGAAATTGGTTTAATCAAATTGTGTGGACCTATCTATAATGTCATCTTGAGCATGTAGCATTTGATCTCGTGCGAAAATTTCAAGCGGTTTGAGAGGCGCAGCTGTGTTCTCAAAGATTGACTTAAGGTCTAGGTGTCACCAATTGAAAGTGAAGTCTAGTGATATCTTTAAGACTGCGTTCAGGACAAGGTATGGACATTATGAATTCAATGTGTCACATCCCCCCAGCCGGTACCCTATCTGGATTACCCGGGGAAGTGATCCACAGCCCAAAGATCAAGTTTAGGAACGATCATATCCATTTAGCACAATAACATATTTAAAAGCAAGAACAAATCATAATGTTCAAGTAATTTATAATAAAAGTCAAGAAAGGATCTCAGAAGGATCACTAAGAATATCATAGTGCGGAAAACAAGATACCAAATCAAAAGACAACTATAGAGTATAGAAGAAATATACTCCACAACATATGCGGAAGGTAGATCGAAATCTAAGTAAACCTCTAAGCTAATACATGTAAGGTAAAAGATAAGTCTAAAAGAAACAAGAGAAATCTAATCCACATCTTCAGTCGGCTCTTCTTCATCTTTAGTCTTCATCTTTGTAAAACCCAGCCCTAACCTTGACCCGGAAACCTTGTTATTTGTAGCTCCAGTGACCCGAAGTAAAGTAAGAAGTCAGCTTTGGGCCATCCCAGTAGAGGACTTGGTGTCTGGCTTTGAATCCATGAAAGTTGATGAGGAAGTTCTATTTATGGAAACTGAATCTTGATGAAGATCGGATTAGTTGATGGACTTGGAGTGCTCTCTATCTTGGTTTGAAGGCATTTCTACCTATTAGGTAAGTCACTTGACTTGTGTGCAAAACCCCTTTAGGATTGGATTTGATCCGGGCCTTCAATTCCCTGTTTTGGTCTTCTTTGTCGGCATTGGTCGGTCGATTGGTCGATTGGGCCAGTCGACCAATCCACTCGACCAATGAGTGCTGTCTTTGGCAATTAGGTTGTTCTTGCTCTATTTAAGTCCAATCTCGAGTCCACTTCGTATTTGCTGCCTCCAAACTCTCTGGAACGAACCAAAGACCTCTGCAAGTCATCTCCCTTGCATCCTTGGTGTTTTCTTGACGGATCTTCGTCGAAACTCTTCTTTTTGCATCAAAAGGTATGTCTACTCTCTCTTCTTCTCCTCCATCTTTGTTTTTCTTTCCTTTTTGAGTTGAGACAGTAGAAGAGATGCTGCATTCTCTGTTGCAAACATCTCTGAACATGTTCTCATGATCATCCTAAGGATTTGAGGCTAGAACAATGATCTTAACCATGATCATTGCAAGCTTTTGAAGGAATCATGATCAAACCATGATCTAATCTTGTTAAACATCTGATTTGAATTCTGATCTCTTTGGATCTTCTATGTTGATCATGTTAGTAGTTAGTTCGTTTGTGTTTTCTTTCCATGATCCATGATCTATCAATCTCTAGTTGTTCTCTTCTACCATACTATGTGTTCTTCATGAAGCATGGTAGTTACATATATGGTAGGTTTTATTTCCTAATTTAGATTTATGCTTCTAAGCCTTGTTCCTTGAAGATCTAAGTATGTTTTCATGATACCATTACCTGAAACAATGATCCATCCTCCTATTGTTCTTGTCTTTGATTTCTATTTCGAATTCATCAAGATCCATGGTTGATCTAATTATGGTAACTTTTTGTTTCCTAATTTGGATCTTGATATCTTGATTTGATTGGTGTTTTGAGGTACCCTATATGTTGGAATACTGCTGATGTAGTTTACCCCTTGATTAGTACCCTTTTGAACCACCAAATTCGGATTTCATATCTTAAAACTCTGTTTTTCTAGGCTACTGTCTGCATTGGTCGACTGATTGGTCGTTGGGCGATCGACCAATCCACTCGACCAATGAGTACGGCAACTCCGGAATTGGTCCGTGTTGGATGTTTTGGTATCTTTTCTGTTAGGGATCTTTCCTAATATGTTGTATATACTTGTTTAGGACATTCTTCTCAAGTTTGCCAAGATCTTACTTGATTTCTTAGGATTCCTTTGCGAGTTATAAAAGGTAAGGATGGTTATTTCCTTAATTACATAGATAGCATGAATCTAGTTTCTATATTTGAATATCATAGATATGATTCCTAAATTAGATTCTTACAATGATATACTACTGTTGCATAACTTTGATTACAGTAGCATTACTTATTCATATTGAATTGATTTATGTATGATTTACTTACCAATGTTATACAAGTGATTGTAATTATTGATTTCTTTCCATATATGAAGTTACCATATATGTGATGATATGAATTGATGCTTGTGTATGCTTAAGTATGGTTTGGAAAGGAGAGGTGTCCTTTTGACACTTCTGTCCTTGGACTACTACGGGAATATTATGGGATGTTTCCGGAGATGCCCTCTGGACACCTTCCTAAACTGTTGGATGACATATCTAGGATTGTCTAGTAGTGTTTGGCTAGGATGTCTGTTATGTCGGACCCTAATCGGAGGGGTATTGAGACCGAACGACCCGTGGTAGCAATGGGGATTCATGGGCGCTCAAGACCGGTAACCAACCCGTGAGAGGACGGGAATCACATTGTGGGGGCCATTTATTGGTAGGGTTGCATATGGTTAGACTTGGGCTCACGGGCGCTTAAGACCGGTAACCAACCCGTGAGAGGACGTGAGAGCTTCCCGTTTACCATATGTGGATGATCAATAGGGTTGATGAGTCCGTAGTCAGGGACTATGAGGACTCTAGTGTGAAGGATACCGGAAAGGATCGTCGGGGACGAGGAATGGAAGTATCTGGATCTGACTTGATGTAACTAAGTAGAAGACTTGCATTTGGCTAAGTTTTACCACGACATGCGCCGTACTTATACCAAATGGTTGTGAGAGAGTGTGTTGACTTAACCCCTCGCCAAGGTTTGTCCCGAGGGATGAAGGACCCATTACCAATCGGCTGCTCAAGACCGGTGAAATGATCCGTGAGAGAATCCAAGATATCTTAAATGGTTGAGGATGTGAGTGGACTTTCCTAAAGAAGTACGGTGCTATGACTTAAAGCATGTCTCGCCAATAGAGACCAGCATACATAGAGTTAGATTCATTCATTCATTGCTTGTCTCATATCATATTGCATTTATGATTGTTCGGAATCCTGCCATTTATGTTATTATGGATTTTTAATCGCCTTTCTTGAGTTTCTTTGAAACTCATTCCTTTATTGTACAATGTTTGTTAGACTATCCTGCAGTCTCGAGTATTATGACGGTCCCTATGAAGAAGCGCAAGGCGAAGAGGCATATCTCCAGGAAGGTGATTGCGGTTACCACAATTACTCGAAGATCCCGCAAGTGGTTATGCTCCGTACGATGCTTAGTCCGACCATTGAGTGGAAGCGTCCTTGTGCCATTTATGAGATTTACACTTATAAGGATGTTGTCTATAAAGTGGAGAACAATTTAGTTACCCAATGTACTTGCTACTGGGATTAGATTTTGTCTAGTTTATTCTTTTAGAGCTACTTTTCTGCTGGTTGTAAAGTGGGATTTTTGCCTCACTTTACTTATCCACTGTTTGACACTACGATTATATCTATTATTCGATTCATTTATGATTCATTCTTTCTTTATTGGATCTATGGTTTATCTTCCGCACTTTTATTATGATTGTTCATGATTATGTTATTGTTTATGTGGGAGGTTGATCACTCGATACCTGATCTTCGGGCTGTGGATCACACTCTCGGGTATGCCAGATAGGGTACCGGCTGGGAGGGCGTGACAAGTTTCCCCATAACTTTCGTTTGCCTACCTTTTCTACATTCGATGGCTCCGGAGATCCAACGGCCCACATTGGCTATTATCAGCAGACCATGGCAGTTTCAGGTAATTCGGACTAAATTTTATGCAGGGTTTTTGGTTCATCTTAAACCGGAGCAGCACAAAAGTGGTTTTCAAACCTCCCATCTGGAAGGATCGTAAACTTTGATGAATTGGCGTGCAAATTCATAGGGCGATTTAAAAGTGGGATACAGGTCAAGAAAATGGAAGAAACCTGTTTACTGTCAGACAAGGAAAAAGCGAATCAATCAGAGAGTTTCTGAAAAGATTCAACAAAGTAACGATGGAGATAGAAAATTTGGATGAACAAGTAGCCAAAGCTGCTCTATTCACTGGACTCACTAACCGGAAACTCCTGGAGTTATTACTACAGGATATGCCTGCAACTTATGCTGAGTTGGTACCGAGATGCCAGAAGCAGGCCGAAGTCATGGAGATCCTAGATGCGCACCAAGGAGATAACAAAGTCTCCAATAAGGAACAGAAGGCTCCTGAGCAGAAGCAGAAGCCAAAGAAAAATGTCCGTGATCGGGTTGGAAAATCTTAGGCTTGGCGCCAGAGGTCTCCCGATAAAAGTGAATATACTCCATTGAATGTTCCTCGGGTTGATATTCTAAATATCATCAAAAGAAAAAATATTTTGAAGTGGCCACCTAAAATTCTTTTGAAACTTGGGGAACAGCAGGATCAAGAAAAGTATTGCCGATTCCACAAGGACTATGGTCATTATACAAATGACTGTCGTCATTTGAAAGCGGATATTGAGAGATTAATATCTCAGGGACACTTGTCCAATTTTGTTAGCAGAAGGAGGGAGGAGCCATGTGAGCCACGCGCGGCTGCTCCTAAAAGGGATCGTTCGGTTAGTTCAGAACGATCAAGGGAGGCTCTCGGTCACCTAACCTTACCATTTTCGGAGAACCAGAGCCCGAATCACTCCGCAGTTTGAAGACAAAATCCAAATTTGTCAGAATCGGAGAGACGCAGAAGCGAAAGAAGCTGAATGGTAAAGATTCTATCACCTTTGGCGAGGAGGATGAAAGAGGCGTTTGTTTACCTCATGATGATGCCATAGTCATCAAGGTAGAGATTGCACGTCGGGAAGTGCATAGAGTTTTGGTTGATACAGGGTCTGCAGCTGACCTAATTTCTTATGAAGTGTATCAAAAACTGAAGGTGGATGAGGACTTGATGGAGCCTTCATCCACGCATCTATATGGTTTTGCAGGGTCGTCTGCGGTGGCGGAAGGATCTGTCCAGTTGGACTTATCTATTGGAAGTTTTCCTAAGGAAACAACTGTCCGAATCAATTTTTTAGTGGTTCGGGAACTGCCTAGCTTATAATGTTATCCTCGGGCGACCATCTTTATCCAGGATAGGTGCTATTGTTTCGAAAAAACACCTGAAGATAAAATTCCTGACTGATATGGGAATTGGTCAAGTTTCCTCTGACCAGAGGATCTCTCGGCAATGTTACGTTGCCTATTTAAAAGACAAGGAGGGCCCGAGGAAGGTGACTGCCCTACCTATAGAAGTTCGAGATGATCGGGAAGATTACTTATATCGGGTTTGAACAGCTGGAGGAATTCAAAGATGAGTTGAAGTTATTTCTTCAACAGAATAATGACATATTTGCATGGTCTGCTGAAGACATGCCAAGAATCGATCGGGCTGTCGCAGAGCATAAACTCTGGATAGACCCGAAGGTGAAACCAGTGATACAGAAAAGGAGAAATTTCTCCATTGAAAAGTATGAAGCCGTTCGGGGCGAAGTTGAAAAACTGAAGAATTCTGGTTTCATAGAACCAATTGAATGCCCAACTTGGTTAGCTAATGTGGTAATGGTAAAAAAGGCGAATGGGTAGTGGAGAATGTGTACAGACTACACAGATCTCAACAAGGCTTGCCCTAAAGATTGCTATCCGTTGCCTCGAATTGACCTCTTGATAGATGCGACTGCAGGATATGAAACTCTAAGTTTCATGGATGCCTACTCAGGGTATAATCAGATCCTTATGAATAAGGAAGATGAGAAGTTTACGGCTTTCATGACTGATCGTGAAAGCTACTATTACAAAGTCATGCCATTTGGCCTGAAGAATGTAGGAGCTACCTATCAGAGAGCCGTCAACAAGATTTTTAAAGATTTGATAGGAAAGAATGTTGAAGCTTATGTTGACGACATGCTTGTGAAGAGCTTTACAAAAGCAAATCATATTGCAGATTTGATCGAGGTATTCTCGATCTGCGAAAATATCAAATGAAGCTGAATCCAGAAAAGTGCGCCTTTGGAGTTTCCTCAGGCAAATTTTTGGGCTTCATGGTGTCACAGAGAGGTATTAAGGTTAATCTTGCCAAAATACAGGCTCTGGTTGATATGGAGGCTCCCAAAACTGCTCGCGATGTGCAGTGTTTAACAGGGAGAGTTGCCGCTTTGAATCGATTCATCTCCAAGTCTGGAGAAAAGTGTTTGCCATTCTTTAAGGCACTCAAAGATTTGAGGGGCAACAAGGAAGCAAAATGGACCGAAGAATGCCAGAAAGCTTTCGAGGAGTTAAAAGAAGCACTCGGACAACCGCCGATCTTGTCCCGACCAGAGAAGGGGGAAATATTACAGCTATATCTAGCGACGTCCCTTTCAGCGGTCAGTGCAGTACTTGTTCGTAAGAAAGATAAAAAACAGTGGCCGATTTACTATGTGAGCCACGTATTGCTAGATGCGGAGACACGATATTCGCAGATTGAGAAGCAGGCTCTTGCCCTCATGATGGCCGCCAGGAAGCTAAGGCCATACTTTCAGGCTCATCCAATTGACGTATTTACAACTTTTCCTCTCAGTAAAGTTCTTAATAAACCTGATTTATCTGGAAGGATGGTGTCCTGGTCAGTTGAACTCAGCCGAGTTCCAGGTGAGTTTTAAGCCCAGAACGGCAATCAAGGCTCAGGCGCTAGCCGATTTTGTAGTAGAAACTACTGCACCAGTGGAGTCCACCATTGAGGATCCCATTATACCAACCACTTGGGAGTTATATGTGGATGGTTCGAGTAATAAAGATGGTGCAGGAGCTGGATGGTTCGATATGCTTTGAGATTTGCATTTGAAGCAAGTAATAACGAAGCAGAATATGAGGCTCTGATAGCTGGACTTTGGTTGTCAAAAGCATTGTCTATTGCATATGTTACTATTTGTAGTGACTCTCAATTTATAGTCAACCAAGTCCAGGGGGAGTATGGTATTAAAGAACCATGCTTGCAGAAATATCAAGAGATAGTGCAGGCATTTCAAAACCAATTTTGGAATTTGAAGATATCTCAGATTCCGAGGACTGAAAATCCAGTGGCCGATGAGCTATCCCGACTAGCCAATGCCAAAGAAAAGAATCTAGACCCTTCGGTCTACATTGAAGAGATAACATTTCCAAGTTATCATGAGAAAGAAATTTCTTATATTGAAGCAGAGCGTTGCTGGATGGATCCGATAATTGAGTATCTGAGAGATGACAAACTACCTGAGGATCCGAAAGAGGCAAGGTTGATCAAGATACGATCGGCGAGATTTGTCATTCAAAATGGGAGGCTATACAAAAGATCTTATTCTGGACCCCTTATGAGATGTATAGACCCCGAAGGAGCAAAGTCAGCTTTGGCTGAGGTTTATGAAGGAATTTGTGGGGCTCACATGGGTGGACGAGCCCTAGCCCACAAAATTCTAAGACTTGGGTTATATTGGCCTAAGATCCAAGAGGCTGCTATGGAGTATGTTCGTCAATGTGGCAACTGTCAAATTCATGCTATAGTATCGAAGCGCCCGGCGGAAACCATGACTTCAATTCTAGATCCCATTCCCTTTGCGATGTGGGGAATTGATATCATGGGCAAATTCACCAAAGGGTCAGGCGGACGGGAATATCTGATAGTAGCAATTGATTACTTCACGAAATGGGTTGAATCCAGTGCACTAGCAACAATTACAGAGAAAAAAGTGGAGAAATTTGTGCTTGAGTCAATCATATATCGCTTTGGGATTCCAAAGATTATCGTCATTGACCATGGTACTCAGTTCGACTGTCCGCAAGTTGAGCAATTTTGCGGAACATATATGATCGAGCATCGTATGTCCTCAGTGGCATACCCCCAGAGCAATGGACAAGTAGAGGTTACTAACCGAACGCTACTTGAAGGAATAAAGAGAAGACTCGAAGTTGAAAAGGCTTCTTTGGTCGAAGAACTTCATAACGTACTATGGGCCTATAGAACTATGGTTCGAACACCCACAGGAGAAACTCCATTCAGGTTAGCATATGGGTCCGAAGCATTGGCACCAGTGGAGATAATGGCGGGGACATTACGGGATCGAGAGTTCGAGGAAAAAGCAAACGAGCAAGGACTACTTGATAGTCTTGATTAGTTGGACGAAGTTCGGGCAAAGGCAATGGCATGAACTCAACATTATCAAAGAAGGATAGCGTCTCATTATAATACTTGAGTGAAGAATCGTCGGTACTTAGCCGGAGATTTGGTGTTGAGAAACACCTTAGCTTCCGACCCATGTCACCAAAGAAAATTGGTCCCTTCCTGGGAAGGACCTTATATGGTTGTAAAACCAGTTGGTTCAGGAGTTTACAGGCTGAAGAACATCAACACCCAGAAAGAGTTGGATCGTTCGTGGAATGCCAGGCATCTCAAAAAATTTTATCCTTGATGATGATTTCAATTTTGTTCGTGATGTAAACATTTTCAACTCAATCAATGCAATTTTTGGCTTTCAACAAATTATCTTTTGATTGAGGGGCATCATACACCACATTCAAGAACAAGATCCAACTATAAGGCATCGAATGAAAATCCGTGTGGGTCCTTCAACACTTATGGAATTTTTTCGGAATTTCTTAAGTCGAGGCATCGGATGAAAATCCGAGTGAGTTCCTTCCGCAAGGCGTCGGTTTGAAACCCGAGTAAGTTCCTTCAAGACTTATTGAATTTTCAAATTATCCTTAAGTTAAGGCATCGGTTTAAAACCCGAGTGAGTTCCTTCTACAAGGCATCGGTTTAAAACCCGAGTGAGTTCCTTCTCAGACTTATTGTATTTCTCCGAAAATCCTTAAGTAAAGGCATCGGTTTAAAACCCGAGTGAGTTCCTTCTCACACTTATCGTATTTCTCCGGAAATCCTTAAGTAAAGCCATCGGTTTAAAAACCGAGTGAGTTCCTTCTCAAACTTATTGTATTTCCCCGGAAATCTTTAAGTGAAGGCATTGTTATAAACAACTAAGACCTAGTACAACAGCGATTCAAGTGACTAGCAAAGTTCAAGATGAAGTTAATTTCGTATTTCTTCAAAAGACCAGAAGAGGCCGGTCTCAACATCAAACATAATATTACAAGAGCTGGATACAATCTTCTGTCAAAAAAGAAAGTCATCATCGATGATCATTAAGAAGTCATACAAGATCGGCACAACTTTGCTAGAACAAACACATGAGTCAATCATTGATATGGATTCAAGGAAAAGAAGAGGAGAAATGAGGATTACAAAAAACATTTCAGTATGTATAAAATCCTCCACAATTTCATACTCTTTGTCCAACTTGTCCAAGAGAAGTATGGTCCCCGACCAAACTTGCATTCAAGGCGAGCTTGTCATAATTGAATCCTTCCAAGGGAGAATAAACAGGAGAATCTTCCAGATAATGCATAATATCTGGATCAGAAGGTGGAGGATCAATCTTATTTTTGGTCCAGTCAGGTGGAGGAAGGCCCAGGTTGGTAAATACTTCAAGATGGCAAACAGCATTGTAGGGAGTCGTATCAAAATGAGGATCCTTCCTTAATATTGATTCCCATACTTCGTTCTCACCATCCCGGTACGCCTGCAAGTTATAAGCATTCAGCATATCAACAAAGGGCTTACTGTGTAAATACTTGAAGACGCAAGCTCTGTGAACATCAGTTGGAAGGGATTCGGGCAAAGGAACGACAGCTTGCCTTTGGGGTAACGTTTCAGATCCTTTGGCTCCTGACTTTCCAACTCCTCGCTCCAGGTGCCGAATCTTCTCCCTGGCATCATCCAAGTCTGACCGAAGACGATCGATCACCGAATTCTTTTCTCCTGCAAATTCCCAAGCTAGTTTCCTAAGGCGAGCAATCTTAGCATCTTTAGCTTCAGAGATTTCCCGAAGCCTGGAAACTTCATTGCTCAACCTATTGAGCCTAGAGGTTGCTTCCACTTGGTTGTGGAAGTTATCAGTAAGACTCCTGCAAACAACTTCCGAGTTAAAAAGGAGCAGAAGAGTAATATTCATAATCAAAAGATAATGAAGAAAGACTTACATCACCAGTGACTTCATAAAGACTTCATCTGGAAGTTTGGAAAGAACTGCGCTCTCAGAAGTCATTCAGGCAGCAGTGCACCATTCCAACGCTCTGTCAAACTTGTTTGACACTAATTCGGGCGAAGGATGAGAAGGATGAGCTACACCAAGAGAAGGATGAGCTGCATCACTTGTCACCCGACGGCGCTTCTTGGTGGCAAAATCCTCCAACTCCAAAGGAGAGGAGGAGGATGCAAAACAAGCACTGGAATTGGAAATAGGAGCAGCACCTGCTGGGACTGCAACTTCATCAGACACCAACATAGTTTCCTCAAATGCCCGAAGAATCTCCT
Organism: Hakea prostrata; assembly: GCF_041222555.1. Classification (NCBI taxonomy): domain Eukaryota; kingdom Viridiplantae; phylum Streptophyta; class Magnoliopsida; order Proteales; family Proteaceae; genus Hakea; species Hakea prostrata. The sequence continues at coordinate 55,802 of NW_028291256.1, forward strand.
TCGGGGGTGCATGAACGGTCTCTACAGCAGGGGCGTCAGCAGCACCATCAACGACGGAGTGATCAAGATCTTCCTGGGAAGAACGAGCGATCACTTCAGGCAGAAGAGGCGTAGGGGCGGCATCAATAGAAACTGTGGGAATCTGACTTGAAGATTCACCAACAGCAGTAGCCTTACGCTTGGAAGATACACTAGCTGAAACCACCTCACTGGCCCCAACCACCGTCGACGGAACGGTTTTCTTACAAGATTTCGCTCTAATAAAGTTTGGGTTGATTCTGGGAGCCACTGTATACACAGAAAAAAGCCGTATCAGTATAGATATCCAACAAGAACAGCAACAAGGGAAAACCCTAGTTCTCTGTCAAATATGCAAACCCGATTAACTAAACCCCAAGTACTACTACTGTGCAGTTTACTCAGGGGGAAAGGGGAAAGAGATGAGTGATCAAAAAACTCACTTGTTTAGAAGTTGATAGAGTTATTGTTGGAGTACGAGGAATATGGAAGCAAGTAGGAGGACGGAATGTCGCTTTAGCAAATCTAACTTGCAGATAGCAGGATAGATGGAGAGTACCCACGAAGGCTTTAAATAGCCTCAGGTATTAAGACGACGGTTGAGAGCTAAAGACAACCAGTGGCCCAGATCGAAATGACGCTTCGAAATCCACAACAAGCAAGATCAACGGTCGGAGGGAGGCCACATGGAAACATGTGGAGGCGAGCACCCGATGCAAGAATACCTCCAACCGTCGCATCGCCATTGTGATAATGGATGTATTACCGATTCATTGGAAACAGTGAATGGTATACTAAGGCAAGGAAACGTTTGGACTTCGCAGATACCAGATGGCAAACGTGTGGACTTTGCAGTAAATGAAGGAGTGGGGAAGATTAATGCATCTTTCCAAAACGTATCTTCATAATATCTTTACAAGATTATTATTCGTCAAAGAATGTGAAGTTAAGTGATAAGTTTTATCATTTATATTTTGATATTCAACACAAGATTTCAATAGGAGAGAGGGAAATGGAAAGGCCAACATGAAAAAGAAGTGTCTATTCATTAGCAAGGTCAATCTTTACAAAAAAAAATAATAATAACTCCCTAAGCCTCTTCTTCATTGATGCCCGAGGAACCCTGAGCAGGAGGACTTTTCTCAGGATCCTGAGAAGAGCCTTCCTCAATATTGACATTGTCAGAGCCCTCTTCAGCAGCAGCTTGTGATTTTTCCTCTGGAAGTGTCGGCTCATCAGCAAGATAAGCTTCATATTGTGGGTCGGCTGGAAAAGGATCATCCTCTTCTTGAGCCCAGTCTGGGAGATCCATGCCTAATTTCCCGAAGACCTCTTTATGGCACACCTCACGAAAGGGAGCAGTATCGAAGGAAGGGATTGATGCGAGAATTCGCTCCCAAACATCATTCTGCCCCAAGCGATAACCTTGGACGTTGTTGGCACCCAATAGCTGGGAGAAAGGTTCGCTGTTCAGGTACTTCCAAACACAATCCTTCCGAAGCTCTGGCTTGATGTGCTCTGGCTTGCTGGGAATAGCCAACTTCAAGTATTCTTCGTTCTCTATACATTTAAATTCAAGTCTGTCACCAAACAACGTGGCAGCTTCTTTTCTGCTTTTTGGCCTCGCGCTCGGCAGCAACAGCACGAGCCTTTGAAGCATCAAGGGCCTCCTTGAGGGAGATCACTTCTTCCTCGTGCTTTCTTTGCAGCTCCTCGGCAGCTGCAGTCTGCCGGTTTATCTCAGAATTGGCTTTGGCCAAATTCTCTTCAAAGGTCTGCAGCAAGGAGCTGTTGCCGCCAACCCGGCTCAATGCTTCCATGTGTTGGTAGAAGCTCGACACAGCATTCCTGGGAAGGCGGAAATTATCAGAAGAAGTCATGAGAAATTATGAAAAAATAAGTAAGCAAGAAGACCGATACCTTGTGGATTGACTAACAAGGGCAACGTCGTCCAGGGTTTCAAATTTCTGGCGATCAGAAGGAACAAGACTGAGGGAGCTCCACTCTGCAGCTTTCTCAGGATCCTGTGTCACCTTGTTGGTCAACTTCAGGGTCCACTGGGGGGTGAAGACCTCCTCACGATCCGCAGAATTTTTTGATTTTTTATGGGAGGAAGCATCAATTGTATCATGCCTCCTTTTGGTTCGGGTGGAGGAGGAGACATTAGTCCTCTCCACCATCGACTTCTTCCCTTTACCCGAAGCATCAGCCACGGGCCTGATATTCTTGATACCCCTATAAGAGGGGTCGGGAGAGGGAACAGAAGCCTCTTGATCAACGGTCAAAACTCTAGGCGATCGTTGCTCGGCTGTCACAACGGCCCTAGCGGCCTTCACTCACAGGTTCTCGGGGTTCATTCTTGGAGGCACTGCAAAGAAGAGCAAAAGTCAGAATTAAAGATGTATCACTTCAGTAAAATTAAAGGATGATGGTTAGAAGCTCACAATGAGCCAAGCCCCAGTACTGAAGAATGGAGTTATACTCCACCTCAAGTCCATGTATCTCTTGATACCATGGAATGGATTTGATCTTCCTGATGGCCGCCTCGTCTTCTTTGGATAAGGGAAGGCCTCGGTTATTCTCGGAAGAAGAAGTACACCGCCTCCAGAGGCGCTCGACAGAAAAAATATCGTTCGCGCCATCTTTTGTGGTTAGAAGGGCAAGTTCCTTCGACTAGGATGCTACCCCTCCAATCAAGTTCAGCTTTATTGTGTTTGGACAGAAAAACCCAACCGGGAGGATGGGAGATAGAAAGAACATGAAAATGCACAAAGAGAGAAAGAGATGGCATAATGCCAAGTTCAAAACACAAACCCAAGAAGCTGACGATGAGACGCCAGCTATTGGGAAGGAGAATTTCAGGGCAAATGTCCCAATGATTCAGAACGGCTGAGAACAAAGGATTAAAAAAGGGAAGGCGAACCCCGCTTTCCAGTGCATCTATGTACAGAGAAAATTCACCCGAAAGGTTTGAATCAACTCTCTCATCAGGATGGGGAGCCCTAACCTGATAAGAGCAAGGAAAATCAAAATCTTGGATGGCTGAAAGAAGGGTTTCCTCCTTGAAAATGGAGGGAACAGTGTCACATCCTCCCAGCCGGTACCCTATCTGGCATACCCGAGAGTGTGATCCACAGCCCTAAAGATCAAGTTTAGGAACAATCATATCCATTTCGCACAATAACATAATCAAAAGCAAGAACAAATCATAATGTTCAAGTAATTTATAATAAAAGTCAAGAAAGGATCTCAGAAGGATCAGTATAGAATATCAGAGTGCAGAATAACAAGATACCAAATCAAAAGACAACTGTAGAGTATAGCGGAATTATACCCTACAAATACATGCGGAAGGTAGATCGAAATCTAAGTAAAGCTCTAAGCTAATACAAGTAGAGTAAAAGATAAGTCTAGAAGAAACAAAGGAAATCTAATCCACATCTTCAGTCAGCTCTTCTTGTCCTTCAGTCTTCATCTTCTTCACCTTGTGCTTCCTCATACGGGCCGTCAAAGAAATCCAAACCTGTAGAGAAGTCTAACAACAGATTGTACAAAAAAAAGGAATGAGTTTCGAAAGAAACCCAGTAAGGCAAGTTAATCCATAACATCATAGGTAACATGTGGCAAACCATAACAAGATGCAATGCAATATGAAACAGATAATGTATGAATGCATCTAACTCTATGTATGCTGGTCTCTATGGTAGACATGCTTTAAGTCATAGCACCGTACTTCTTTGGGTAGGTCCGCTCACATCCTCAACCATTTAAGATATCTTGGATTCCCTCCAACCATTTAAGATATCTCGGGTGACCGATTGGTAATGGGTCCTGCATCCTTCTCGGACAATTTCCATGGTAAGGGGTTAAGTCAACACACTCTCTCACAACCGTTTGGCATAAGTACTGGCGCATGTCAGGGAAAAGCCTAGCCCAATGCAAGTCATCTAGTCAGTTATATCAACTCAGTTCCAGATACGTCCATTCCTCGTCCCTGACGATCCTTTCCGGTATCCTTCGCACTAGAGTCGGCGTATCCTATGGCACCGACCAACTCGGACTACGGACTCATCAACCCTATTGGTTATCCACATATGGTAAACGGGAAGCTCTCATGTCCTCTCACGGATATAACTCACCGGTCTCGAGCGCCCATGAGCCCAAGTCTAGCCATATGCAACCCTCCAATAAATGGCCTCTTTCGAGTATCCACAATGTGATCCATGTCCTCTCACGGATCTTTTCACCGGTCTTGAGCGCCCACGAATCCCCATTGCTACCACGGGTCGTTCGGTCTCAATACCCTTCCGATTCGGGTCTGATATAACAGGGGTATATCCTAGCCAAACACTGCTAGACATCCCTAGGTATGACAACCATTGATTCGGGAAAGTGTCGATGGGCAACCCCGGAAACATCCCATACTATTTCCGATAATGTCCAAGGACAGAAGTGTCAAAAGGACACTTCCCAATCCCAAACCAAACTTAAGCAAACACATTCTCGGATCAGTCATGACATACACAACCAGTAGTTCATCATATAAAAGAGAATGTAAAAGCAACATCAGATTAAGCGGTAATAAGTAATTCATATAACATAAACAATGAAAAGATGATATAAATAAGTGCTACTGTTCCCCACGAGTAGGAGATCGGAATTAAAATACAATAACGGTAGGTAATCTCATAGTTTCATAAAGTAGAAATCGGAGAACAAGCAATCTATGTAGTTAAGGAATCAACTGTCCTTACCGATTATCGCCGAAGATAATCCAAAGATCAAAAGAGAGACACCAAACATGGCAAATAAACCCCTAACAAGCATAGATACAACATTAGGAAAGATACCTAAAAGATCGGAGAGCAAACGAATCAAATCGAGTGAAAATTGAAGCTCACGACTTCATTGGTCGATTGCCTTGGTCTATCGACCCGGTCGACCAATCGGTCGACCAATCGAGTCGAAGACGGAATAGTGAAAAACTGTTTTGGCCATAACTTCTTCGTTTGAAGTCGGATTGATCCGAAATTCGAAGGGGAACATCCTAGGATGTATTAGAATCATATGGGAAGATAAAATCATCAAGTCATGGTAAAAATATGGGTTCTTGATTTAACCCAAGAAATTAGGGTTTCAACCTTTATGGCTCTCATGAAAAGGTTATGATCACGGGAAGAAAGGGAATGGTTGCAATCAAGAACATAATAAGAAAATCTTGTTTAGGTTAATAGAAACATTATGGGAAGATAATCATGGTCAAAATATGGGTTCTTGATCTAACCCAAGAAATTAGGGTTTCACCCTTATGGTTCCCATAAAAAGGTTAAGATCACAGGAGGGAGGGAATTGATGATTGGCCAATTACAACAAGAAGAATTAAAGAATATTGAATTTAGATCAACCTCCACATTACCCATGAGGTTTCCCTCACATGGGAGGTTACCAAAAAGGTTCTCGGATAATCACCCGGGTTAGGGTTTCAAAGGATTAGGGTTAGGGTTTGAAGATTTTCTTGGTGAGGTTGAGATCATGATGATGATCATAGATCTCAAGGAACAAGATGAGATCATGGAGTCGATGGTTGCAAGAGTGCATCATCTTCTTCCTGATCTCAGCCAAGAACAGATTAAAGAAAGAAAATCAGAGATGGAGAAGAAAGAAAAGAGAGTAGACATACCTTTGATGCGAGAGGAAGAAGATTACTTCAAGTCTTGAGAGAGATCACCAAGGAATGCAAGGGAATTGATTAGATTAGGGTTCTAACTCATTCCAGAGGCTTAGGAGGCATAGGAGGCGAAGTAATCCCGAGATTTGACTTAAATAGAGGAGACAGGACCAAATTGGTAAATTCGGACACCATTGGTCGATTGGATTGGTCTCTTTGGTCCGATCGACCAATGAGTCGACCAATCGAACAGCAAGGTTCAAACAGGGATTCGGAGGGCTATACAAGGTCAAATTGAGTGAGGTTTTCTTCTACGAGTCAATCAAGAAGTCTAGTTTCCAGAAATACCTTTGGATCAAGAATTGGAGTTCATTAGATTCACCAACTAGGCTCATCTTCTTCGATGCGCAAGCAGGATTTGACAGACATAGTTCAGCAACTTCGGACAGGGATTTGGAAGGTTATATGGGGTCAAATTGAGTGAGATTTTCTCCTGGAAGTCCATCAAGAAGTCTAGTTTCGGGAAATATAATCGGATTGAGCACAGGAGTTCATTAGGTATTTCAACTAATTCACCCCTCTTCGGTGCGCAGATTCAAAACTAACACTGACAATGCTCTCAAGTGAGGGGCATCATCGACAATGTCCATGGGCTTGGGTTCCGACACCAAATCGTCAACCAAAAGGGTCTACAAGCAACAAGCTAAGATCAAATCAAGGTCCAACTTTAAAGTCAACATTTAAACTAACCCTTCTTTACCCAAAACAGATAGGGTGCCCTGGCTAGGTTTGGGCTGGATTTCACAAACAGAGCCAGATCCACCATCGGACCTAGAAGTTTGAGGCTGCCTAGAAGACTCGGCAGTTACCCTAGAAGTCTTGGAAGATCCAGACTTAGGAAGGACGGAAGGAGTTTTGGTTTTTCTCTCTAAACCTTTTTGAGAAACTTCAGCAAACTCGCGCCAGAGGACAGTTAGGGTTTTGTTATCACTATCCGACTGTTCGGAAGGAGGAGAATCAAAAGCTTCCTTACCACAACTATTACTAACACTGGGTACCGGAGAAACCCTATTATCCGCCATTACTTGTTTCGGTAAGGTACAAAAAGAAAAAGACCAGTAAACTTACTGATTCAGTGAGGCAAAAGCTTGAGAGCAGGAAGGCGCGAAACAGACGACAAAGTTTCAAATTCCAGACAAGAAGAATGAAACCTACGAAGACAACGAACCGCTTTTAAAGCACCCGCACGAGTGTTCGGGAATCTGAACGATCAAGATTGATTCAAAATCAACGATCGAGATTAGAAGACGTTTTGAAAGTTTGAACTCACGAATCCGAAACAGGCGTTCGGAAACCGTCGCTTGGGTTACGTGAGCAACGAAAGATCGACTACAAGGAGACACGTGGCATTACCCTCACAACGCTCGAGGAAAAGTGACCACCGCATTAAATGTGATATGACATTTAATGGAACACGCAGAGACTATTGTCTGACGAAGAACCCAGTTAAAAACCAAGCCCTTGGGATCGACCGAACGCTTGGTCTGGAGGGCTCGTGATATGGAGAAAATATGATCGAACCGGGTTCATACTTGGTTCGACCCTCGACCCCGGTCGAGATAGAGGGAATCGACTCGCTCCCGAGCGAACCGGATCCAGAAGATAGCTTGCTGAGGAAGAAAACTTATTCAGCCACAAGCACGCCCTAATCCAATTTATGGATTAGGTTAATTACCCTAATGATGGCAGACTCAAATTGACGGCTGCGGCTAATCATTATCGAAGGGATAATCATCGTATAACCTAGAGGTTATCTCAGAAGTCCTCTACTAGTCCAAACTAGTAGAAGTCTATCGCTCAACGGATCTAACTGTTAAGATCCAACGACTACCTGAAGAAGGCTCAAGTGCATCCGACGAAGGAGATTTGAAGGTACACTCTATATAAACCTCACTGCCATACGAGGTGAGGGACACACACAGAGATTCATATACACACTGGTAGACGTAAACTATCAGGGGCTCACGATCTAGATCACCTTTCCCAGTTCTTTATTCCTTAGCTCTATGCTTCTAGCAGAGCCGTTTGTGATTAAGTTCATCAACTGACTTAGCCTTCGGAAGTGGACTCCCGACCCCCGCGGTCGGGCCACATCGGACGCTTTCGTTTTGCAGGTCATCACGAGAAGATCTAAGGGCTGAGCAGATTTTGGATGCATCACTTATGTAGGAGGTTAATTAACCTAATGATGGCAGGAAAAATTGGGCGGCTATCACTTATAACTTTCCAAAGGATAGTCCTCAGATAACAATCAGATTATCCTAGGAGTCCTCTACTAGTCCAAACTAGTAGAAGTCTATCACTCAACGGATCTATCTGTTGAGATCCAACGGCTATCCGAAGAAGGCTCATATGCATCCAACAAAGGAGATTCGAAGGTACATTCTATATAAACATCGCCTCCCCACAAGGGAGGAAGGATCTAGATACACACACTTGAACGTGAAAACTCAGATGCTTACTATCTGAATCGTATTCCAGTTATTCATTCCTTAGCTCTGTGTTCTAGCAGAGCCGTTTGTGATTAAGTTCATCAACTGACTTAGCCTTCGGAGGTGGACTCCCGACCCCAACGGTCGGGCCACATCTCACGCTTTGTTTTGCAAGTCATTCTCAGGAGATCTAAGGGCTGAGTAGATTTTGGACACATCATTTGGTGCCGTCTCTGGGAATTGTTTCAAAAAGCTATGGTGACTAGATCAGCAGCAGCAGCAGCCGCTGCTGCACAGCGGGATGCTGGTATCCAAATTCCTGGAGTAAACAATCCAGATATTCCCCAGGGAAGTAGTCGGCCGCTTGAGGTAGATGGCGGTCAAGGAGGTAATAATCCTCCAGAGACACTATAGCATCAATTGGATCAACTAAAACTCCAGATGTTGGACGTCAGTCAGGCACTCCGTGCACTTACCAAACAAGTGGTGATACCACCAGAGCTTGATCGTCGTGATACGGGAAGGCGCACATCGCAGCGATGAATAATCGACGAACAAAATGTCGGTCAAAACTTCCGTGAAGAAGACCGAATACCTAGGAGAACTGAAAATCTCCCTAGACGTGATGATCGTTTCGATGAACCACAAGGGAGTACTACAGATTCGAATACAAGGTTGGTTACCGTAGTGAGAACTCACTCACCAACTATGAGACGAGCTGTTCGTGATGATCGAGCTGTTCATGAAGATCGAGCTGTTCAGGATGATCGAGCTGTTCGTGATGATCGAGCTCTGCAAGATGATCGCACTATTCGAGATAATGATTATGTTGTTCGGGGTCGTGATCGTGTTGCTGAAGATAGATCGACGCACATAGGTCAGGAATTGGCTAATATTAATCAGAAGCTCGGGCAATTGGCGAAAGGTAGGATAACTGATGATATCTATTCAGTTATTCGAAAAACTCCGTTTTCCGAGCCCATTGCTGGATACCAATTTCCTCACAACTTTCGTCTGCCAACTTTTTCCACATTCGACGGCTACGGATGATCCAATGGCCCACATCGATTATTATCAACAAACTATGGCAGTTGCAGCTAATTTTGATGAAATTCTCTGCAGGGTCTTTGGTTCATCTTTAATTGGAGCGGCACAGAAATGGTTCTCGAACCTTCCATCAGGGAGGATCGTGAATTTCGACGAGTTGGCACGCAAATTCATAGGGCGTTTCCAGAGTGGAATTCAAATCAAGAAGACTGAAGAAACCTTGTTTACTATTAGACAAGGGAAGAATGAATCAATTTGGGAATATCTGAAAAGGTTCAATAGAGTTACAATGGAGATAGAGAATCTAGATGAGCAAGTAGCTAAAACTATCTTGTTCACTGGACTCACTAATCGAAGACTCTTGGAGTTATTACTTCAAGACATGCCCACAACTTATGCTGAGTTGGTACAGAGATACCAAAAGCAAGCGGAAGTCACGGAAATCTTGGACGCACGCCAGGGAGACAATAAAGTCTCCACAAAAGAACAAAAAGCTCCTGAGAACAAGCAGAACATTCGTGATCGAGTTGGAAAGCCTTATCAGGTGTGGCGATAGAGATCTCCCGATAAAAGTGAGTATACTCCATTAAATACTCCTCGGGCTGATATTCTAAACATCATCAAGAGGCGGAATATCTTGAAGTGGCCTCCGAAGATTCCTTCAAAACCAGGGGAGCAGGATCGAGAAAAATATTGCCGTTTCCATAAAGATTACGGTCATTATACCAATGATTATAGACATTTAAAGGCGGATATCGAGAGATTGATTTCCCAAGGACATTTGTCTAGCTTTGTCAGTAGAAAGCGGGAGGAACCACGCGATACAGCAGTAAAAAGGGACAGTTCAGTTAGCCCAGACCAACCAAAGGAGGCTCCTAAATCTAAGAAGGGTAAGGAGGTAATTAATGCTACTCAATCACCGATCCTTACAATCTTCGGTGGTCCCGAGCCTAAATCACTCCGTAGGCTGAAAGCAAAGTCAAAATTTGTTGAAACCAGAGAGACGTAGAAGCATAAAAGACCAAATGGTGTGGGTTTGATCACCTTTGGAGAAGAAGATGAGAGAGGCGTTTGTCTGCCTCATGATGATGCCATAGTCATCAAGGTAGAGATCGCACGCCGCGAAGTACACAGGGTGTTAGTTGACACCGGATCTACTGCAGATCTTTTATCTTATGCAGCTTATCAAAAACTTAAGGTGGGTGAAGACTTGATGGAGCCATCATCCACACACCTATATGGCTTTGCAGGATCATCTACGGTTGCGGAAGGATCGATCCAGTTGGACCTATCAATTGGAAGCTTCCCAAAGGAATCTACTATTCGGGTAAATTTCTTGGTGGTCCGGGATCTCCCTTCTTATAATGTGATTCTTGGGAGACCGTCGTTGTCAAAGGTAGGTGCTATCGTTTCAACGAAGCACCTTAAAGTAAAATTCCTGACTGATATGGGAGTCGGTCAGGTTTCATCTGACTAGAGAATTTCTCGGCAATGTTATGTTGCATATCTAAAAGATAAGGAAGGACCGAGAAAGACAACGGCTTTGCCGATTGAAGTACAAGATGATCAGGATAAAGCAGAAATGCAAAGGCCCGAGCCAGTAGAAAAATTGGAGCGAATCCAGTTGTATCCCGGTGATGAAAAAAGAGTTACTTATATTGGATCTGAGCAGCTGGAAGAATTCAAAGGGGAATTAAAGTCTTTTCTTCAGCAAAATAGTGACGTGTTCGCATGGTCTGCAGATGATATGCCGGGAATCGATAGGCAAGTTGCAGAACACAAACTTTGGCTAGATCCCTAGGTGAAACCAGTTATCCAACGAAGGAGAAATTTCTTCGTAGAAAAATATGAAGCCGTTCGAGGCGAGGTAGAGAAGCTGAAGAGTTCTGGTTTCATCGAACCAATTGAATGTCCCGTTTGGCTGGCCAATGTCGTGATGGTCAAAAAGGCAAACGGGAAGTGGAGAATGTGTACAGATTACACAGACCTCAACAAGGCTTGCCCTAAAGATTGTTACTCGTTGCCTAGGACTGATCTGTTGATAGATGCAACTGCAGGATATGAAACCTTGAGTTTCATGGATGCTTACTCAGTGTATAATCAAATCCTCATGAATAAGGAGGATGAAAAGTTTACGGCTTTCATGATTGATTGTGAAAGTTTTTATTATAAAGTCATGCCTTTTGGCTTGAAGAATGCAGGGGCTACTTACCAAAGAGCTATCAACAAAATATTCAAGGATTTGATCGGGAAAAATGTCGAAGCTTTGTTGATGATATGCTGGTAAAAAGCATTACAAGAGCGAGACATATTGAAGATTTAACAGAGGTATTTTCAGTACCACGAAAATACCAGATGAAGCTGAATCCGGAGAAGTGTGCCTTCGGAGTCTCGTCAGGCAAATTTTTGGGCTTCATGGTATCACAAAGGGGTATTGAGGCTAATCCGGCCAAAATACAGGCCTTAATTGACATGGAGGCCCCCAAAACTGTTCGGGATTTACAATGCTTAACGGGGAGAGTAGTCGCTTTGAACCGTTTCATCTCACAATCAGGAATAAAGTGTCTTCCTTTTTTCAAAGCTCTCAAAGACTTGAGGGGAAGCAAGGAGGCAAAATGGACAGAAGAGTGTCAAAAAGCTTTTGAGGAACTGAAGGATACACTAGGGAGACCACCACTATTATCTCGTCCCGAAAAGGGGGAAGTTTTGTAGATATATTTAGCAGCATCACCTTCAACGGTAAGTGTAGTTCTTGTCTGGGAAAAGGATAAGAAGCAATGGCCAATATATTATGTCAGGCACGTATCACTGGACGCGAAAACTCGATATTTCTCAGATTGAGAAGCAAGCTCTAGCTCTTATGATAGCAGCTAGAAAACTACGGCCATATTTTCAAGCTCATTCCATCGAGGTATTTACTACTTTTCCTCTTAGTAAAGTTCTTCGTAAACCTGATTTATCTAGACGAATGGTGGCATGGTCGGTTGAACTCAGTGAGTTCCAAGCAAGCTTTAAGCCTCGAACGGCAATCAAAGCTCAAGCACTAGCCGACTTTGTAGTAGAGACTACTGCACCCATAGAAGAAATTATCGAGCCCACTATCCCGACTGTCTGGGTGGTATATGTGGATGGGTCAAGTAACAAAGATGGGGCAGGAGCTGGAATTCTCCTAAAAAGCCCAGCAGGATTCATTATTCGGTAAGCACTAAGATTTGCATTTGAAGCAAGTAATAATGAAACAGAGTACGAAGCCCTAATAGCTAGACTTAGATTGTCAAAAGCTTTGGCAATAGCAGACGTAACTATTTATAGTGACTCTCTGCTTATTGTCAACCAAGTACAGGGAGAATATGTTGTTAAGGAGCCCCGGTTCAAGAAGTACTGAGAAATTGTGCAAGTATTGTAGAAAGAGTTAAGGAATCTGAAAGTATGTCAGATTTCGAGAAAAGAAAATACAATGGCAGATGAGCTATCCCAATTAGCCAATGCCAAAGAAAAGAATTTAAACCCTTCGGTCTACATCGAAGAGATAACTTTCCCAAGTTATCACGAGAAGGAAATTGCCTATATTGAAGCGAAGCGTTGTTGGATGGATCCCATAATTGAATATCTTAGAGATGATAAATTACCAGAGGATCTGAAAGAGGCGAGATTAATCAAACTACGGTCGGCATGATTCATTATGCAAAATGGGAGGCTGTACAGAAGATCTTACTCTGGGCCCCTCTTGAGATGTTTGGGTCCTGAAGGATCAAAGTCAGCCCTGGCTGAAGTGCATGAAGGAATTTACGGTGCTCACATGGGTGGTCGAGCATTGGCACACAAAATTTTGAGGCTTGGTTTATACTAGCCTAAACTCCAATAGGCTACTATGGAGTACGTTCGCCGATGTGGCAATTGTCAAATCCATGCCATGGTTTCTAAACGCCCAGCTGAAACCATGACTTTGATTCTAGATCCCATCCCTTTTGCGATGTGGGGAATTGATATCATGGGAAAATTCACCAAGGCGTCGGGCGGAAGAGAGTATCTCATTGTGGCAATAGACTACTTCACCAAGTGGGTCGAGGCTAGCGCCTTGGCAACCATCACTGCAAAAAAGGTGGAGAAGTTCGTACTCGAGTTGATTATATATCGGTTTGGGATGCCAAAAATAATCATGACCGATCATGGCACCCAATTCGATTGTCCTCAGTTTGAACAATTTTGTGCAACTTATTTGATCGAGCATCATATGTCATCAGTGGCATATCCCCAAAGCAATGGTCAGGTAGAGGTTACAGACCGGACACTACTTGAGGGAATAAAGAGAAGACTCGAAGCTGATAAAGCCTTATGGGTCGAAGTGTGAAACCCGACCCTAACCTTAACCCGGATACTCTTTGATTGTAGGTCCGAAGACCCGAAGTAGAAGTGAAAGTCAACTATAGGCCATATTGGTAGAAGATATAGTGTTCAACTCCGAACCTATGGAGATTGAAGATGATGCCCCATACTTGAAGACAGTGTTGAATATAGAGAAGAGACTGCACCTTGATGAATAGAAGATTAGTTGATGACCTTAGAGCTTGGTGGGAAATGATTTAAAGCCATTTTTCCATGCTAGGTATGTTATAGAATATGTGTTTAAAGTTTCGTTTGATTCCGAGTAGTGGAAGACCCTCAAATCCCTATTTTTGGCCTTGCTGTCAGCTTGGGTCGAGTGCTTGGGTCGACTGGCCAATGCTACCCAGCCAATCGACCCAGAGTTGCTGAACTCCAACAGAATCTTCTGTTTTGAGAATCTTGCTATATATACCCCATGACTTCGTGATTTTAGTATCCCTAGCCTCCATAACACTTAGAGAACGAAGGGAAACCATCTCCAAGCCTCCAAGAGTGAAGAAGAAGACCTAATCTTGCAATCTTGCAAACTCTCTCTCTTGTTCTTCAATTAAAGGTTAGTAATCTATCTTTTATGTTAATGATTTATTCTTTCCATGATCACTCTCATCTCTGAACTGAGATTATGATGAAGATGCTGCAACCTTGTAGTCATATCTTTACAATCTCTTTTCATTCTCTTGTACTATGATCATCTCATTCATTCTTGACATGATTCTTTGGATTTCTTCTTAAACTATGATAATATTTCCTATTTTGATTCATTCTAGCATTATAGATGCTTCTCTATGATTATTCATACCTCTGATCTACTGTGTTCTTGTACTAGAATGAGATCTAATCATCTCTTGTTCATCTCTTTCAATCATAGCATGTTTCCAATGAAAACTATGATTTTTACCAAAATAGAAACTATGGTTCTAAATTAGTAAGTAATGTTTTAATGGTGGTTTGATGTCTAAGTTATGCTTTTTAATCTTAGACTTTTGTGTTAGACAATCCCTCCAAGTTTCGTCGCATTCCGGTTTGTGTAGCATAGGTTTCGGATCAAGATTTTATTTTTACTTTCAGATTTGCTCTTGGGACTGCCTGGGTCGACTGGCCAATGCTACCCAGCCAATCAACCCGCAACAGCAGAATCTGTTTTCTTCGTCCGATTTGATTCAAATCATGCTTATTCTTTTAGGACTACTTCCTAATGATTGTGTGATGCTATTCTAGGGATTATTTGCTAACTTTGGATTCATCCTCTTGTCCGTTCGGAATATTCTCGGATCTATTTAAGGTAAGGAAAGTTGTTACCATATCAACATAGATTTGCATAGATTTAGTTTCTAATTTGGGAACTAATTAGATTTGCTACTGTTATGTTAGTTTCTATTATGATATGAATGCTGCAAGTACATTAGAATCTTATTTCCTTAATTACTTTATGTACTTGATTATGTATGAATACTTACTCATGTATGTTTTCCTTATTTATTTAATCTTGTCTTATTATACTCTTTCATATGATGAGATATTTGTCATGGATGATATGACTGAATTATGATTGTGATTGCTTAGGTATGATTTGGGATTGGGGAGGGAATGTCCTTTTGACATTTCTGTCCTTGGATCTCATCGGGAGTAGTATGGGATATTTCCAATGTTGCCCTTTGACGCTTTCTGGATTATTGGTTTTCATACCTAGGACTTGTCTAGCAGTGTTTGGCTAGGTTATACCCCTGTTTTATCAGACCAGAATCGGAAGGGTATTGAGACCGAACGACCCGGGGTAGCAATGGGGATTCATGGGTGCTCAAGACCGGTGAGTTATATCCGTGAGGGGACATGAATCACATTGTGGGGACCATTTGTGGGTAGAGTTGCATATGGATAGACTTGGGCTCATGGGCGTTCAAGACCGGTAACCAACCCGTGAGAGGACATGAGAGCTTCCCGTTTACTATATGTGGATGACCTATAGGGTTGATGAGTCCGTATTTGAGAGAGTCGGATACGCTGACTCTAGTGTGAAGGATACCGGAAAGGATCCCGAGAGGGAAGGAATGGACGTATCTGGATCTGAGTTGATATGACTAAGTAGAAGACTTGCATTGGGCTAGGCTTTACCTTGACATGCGCCAATACTTAGACCAAACGGTGATGTGAGAGAGAGGTGACTTGACCCCTAACCATGGATTGTCCAAGATGGATGAAGGACCCTTTACCAACCGGCGTTGTGTGATGAGACCTACCCAAAGAAGTATGGTGCTATGACTTAAAGCATGTCTTCCTATAGAGACCAACATACATAGAGTTAGACTCATACATGCATTGTTGTCTCATATCATATCACTTTATGCTTTGTTTGTGATATTATGTTATTTATGCTATTATGGAATAACTTGCCTTGTTGAGTTTCTTTTGAAACTCACTCCTTTTTGTACAATATCTTTTGTTAGACTATTCTATAGGTTTTGATGGCTATGAAGCACAATATGAGGAAGCGCAAGATGAAGAAGGGTACCATACGCAAAGTGTTGGCGATTACGAAGATTACTGTGAGGATTCCTCGAGTGGTCTCTCTTATTTCCAGGATTAGCCCTACTGTGGAGTGGGAGCGTCTGAGCATCATCGATGAAGTCTAAGTTTATGAGGACATCCTTTATAAAGTAGAAAAGACTCTAGTTTAGTTAGATTATATCTTTCTTTCCTGTCTTTAGAATCAGTTGTAATCCCATTTGATTTTCGAACTACATTCCGCTGTACTCGTGGAGTGAGATTCTGTCTCACTCTACTTTGATTTATTTATCTATTGATATCTTTTCCGCAACTGATGATTATCTCGTTACTTATCTATGATTCATTTGAATAATATTGTTAACATTGATTTAGTCTTGTTCTTGATTATATTGTTGTGAATGTGGGAGGATGATTTCACTAACTACTGGATCTTGTGGACTATGGATCACACACTCGGGTATGCCAGATAGAGTACCGGCTGGGTGGATGTGACACGAAGAATTGCAGAATGTCCTATGGGCCTACCGAACTACGGTTCGGACACCTACAGGAGAATCTCCTTTTAAGCTGGCATACGGATCTGAGGCTTTGGCACCTGTGGAAGTAATGGTTGGAACGTTACAGGACAGAGAATTCGAAGAAAAAGCGAATGAACAAGGACTGCTTGATAGCCTTGATTTATTGGACGAGGTTCGTACAAGAGCAATAGTACGAACTCAACATTATCAAAGGAGAATAGCATCACATTATAATTCCCCAGTAAAAAACCGTCGGTACTCAGCAGGAGAAATGGTATTGAGAAATACCTTAGCTTCAGATCCACGCCATCAGAAGAAATTGGACCCTTCATGGGAAGGACCATATATGGTTGTCAAACCAGTCAATTTGGGAGCTTACAAGATGAAGAACTTGACAACCTAGAAAGAGTTGGATCGTTCTGGAATGCCAGGCATCTGAAGAAATATTATCCCTGAAGATTATCATTTTCGTTCACGATGTAACAAATTTCAAACTCAATCAATACAATTTTCAGTTTTTCAACATACTGTCTTTTGATTGCGGGCATCATACAACACATTCGAGGAGCAGATCCAGCGATAAATCAAAAGGCATCAGTTTAAAAACCGTGTAGGTCCTTCTACAAGGCATTGGTTTAAAACCTGAGTGAGTTCCTTCTCAGACTTATTGAATTTGTGAAACCTAGCCCTGACCCTGACCCAGAAACCCTGTTGTTTGTAGGTCCAGTAACCCGAAGTAAGGCAAGAAGTAAGCTTTGGGCCATTTCAGTAGAAGACTTGATGGCTGGAGTGGAATCCTTGAGTGTGGATGTCAGTATCCCTTCTATAGAAACTACACCCTGATGAAGATTGGATTAGTTGATGGACTTTGAGTGCTCTTTGTATTGGTTCGAAGGCATTTCTACCTACTAGGTATGTCATTTTAGGTGTGTGCAAAACCCCTTGATGTTTGGACTTGATCTGAGCCTTCAATTCCCTGTTTTGAAGTTGTTGTTCTGATTGGTCGACTCATTGGTTGACTGGACCAATCGACCAATCAATTGACCAATTGATTCTGTTTTTGAAATATAGGTCGTGGCTACTCTATTTAAGTTTAGTCTCGGGAATACTCCGCCTCATCTGCCTCCTAAGCCTCTAAAACGAGTTAGAACCCTATTCTAATCGATTCCCTTGCATCCTTGGTTGATATCTCGCAAGAACTCAAGTAATCTTCATCCTCCTGCATCAAAGGTATGTTTATGATCTCTTTCCTCTCTATCTCTGATTTTCTTTCCTTTAATCTGTTCTTGATTGAGATCAGGAAGATGATGCTGCATTCTTGCAACCATCTATTCCATGATCTCATCATGATCTCAACCCTTGTCAGTTTAATCCTGGAAACCCTAACCCTTGAAACCCTAACCTTATGTGGTCATCAGAAGAACCTTTTGGTAACCCCCCCCCCCCATGTGAGGGAAACCTCATGGGAAATGTGGAGGTTGATCTAAATTCAATGTTCTTTAATTCTTCTTGTTGTATTTGACATAATAATTTACCTCCCTTCATCCAGTGCTCTCAACCTTTTTCCATGGGAGCCAAAGAGGGTGAAACCCTAGTTTCTTGAGTAAAATCAAGAACCCTTATTTTGATCATGTTAGAAGACACTCACTTTATGTTCTTTACTAGAATTGTAACCTATCAATCTTTAATTCCTTACCCTTGATCATACTATATTTTTCCCTTTATGATCTATGTTTAACCTAATTAGGTTAACTTTCTGGTTTCTAAGTTGTAACCTGGAAAACTTGATTTGATTAATGGTTTGATGTCCTCTATAGACTTAGATGCTTCCATCAGAGTTTCCCCTTTATTTTGTACCCTTTTGAACCACCAAATTCGGATTCATATTCTAAAAATTCTGATTCTTGAAGGCTACTAGTCTTTGTTGGTCGACTCATTGGTCGACTAGGGCAGTAGACCAATCAGTCGACGAATGGGTACATCAACCCCTTTCTTGGTCTGTTTTGATTGAATTGTGATCTTTCCTTCTATGTATCTTACCTAACTTATTGTATAAACTTGTTTAAGACTCTTTTCTCAAGTTTAGTTAAGGTCTAACTTGATTCTCTAAGTTCCTTTACGAGTTAGAAGGTAAGGACAATTATCTCCTTAACTACATAGATCACATACTCTCTAGTTTTTATCTTTATGAAACTATGAGATTAACTACTGTTTGTATACTTTTACTTCTGATATACTACTGTGAGAACAATAGCACTTGTTTAGGTTATCTTTTCATTATTCTTACTTATATGAATTGGTTATTATCATGTTGTTAATGATTAGATCATGACTTTATATTCTCTTTGGTATATGATGAACTGTTGACTGTGTATGTCATGACTGATCTGAGATTGTATATCGATTAGGTATGATTTGGGATTGAGAGGTGTCCTTTTGACACTTCTGTCCTTGGACACTATCGGAAATAGTATGGGATGTTTCCGGGGTTGTCCATCGACGCTTTCCCGAGTTATTGATTGTCATACCTAGGGCTGTCTAGCAGTGTTTGGCTAGGATGTCCCCGTTATATTTGACCCAATTCGGAAGGGTATTGAGACCGAACGACCCGTGGCAGCAATGGGGATTCATGGGCGCTTAAGACCGGTGAGTTATATCCGTGAGAGGACGGGAATCACATTGTGGGGGCCATGTATTGGAGGGTTGCATATGGTTAGACTTGGGCTCATGGGCGCTTAAGACCGGTGAGTTATATCCGTGAGAGGACATGAGAGCTTCCTGTTTACCATATGTGGATAACCAATATGGTTGATGAGTCCGTAGTCCGGGACTATTAGGACTCTAGTGGAAAGGATACCGGAAAGGATCGCCCGGGGCGAAGAATGGAGGTATCTAGACCTGAGTTGATGTAACTGAGTAGATGACTTGCATTGGGCTAGGCTTTACCCTGACATGCACCGGTACTTATGCCAAATGGTTGTGGGAGAGAGTGTTGATTTAACCCCCTGCCATGGTTTGTCCTGAGGGATGCCGGACCCACTATCAACAGGAGCCGTATGCGTGACCTACCCAAGGAAGTATGGTGTTATGACTTAAAGCATGTCTGCCATAGAGACCAGCATACATAGAGTTTAGATGCATACATACATTACTTGTTTCATATTGCATTGCATCTTATTATGGTTTGCTTCCATGTTATTTATGTTGTTATGGATTAACTACCTTACTGAGTTTCTTCA
The DNA here is from genome assembly GCF_041222555.1 of Hakea prostrata. Classification (NCBI taxonomy): domain Eukaryota; kingdom Viridiplantae; phylum Streptophyta; class Magnoliopsida; order Proteales; family Proteaceae; genus Hakea; species Hakea prostrata. The sequence continues at coordinate 75,675 of NW_028291256.1, forward strand.
AAACTCATTCCTTTTTGTACATTGTTTTTGTTAGACTATTCTACAGGTATTGATTACTATGGCGAATAGTACAATGAAGCGCAAGCCGATGAAGCGTACTTCACGCAAGGTGTTGGCAACAATCAAGATTACTCTGATGATCCCTCAGTTGATCAAGCTGCGTACTACGATTAAAGACAACGTATATGTGGAACGTCTCAAATGGATTGATGAAGTCCACTATTTTGAAGACGTCATCTATAGAATAGAAAACGCTGATGTTTAGTTATCTTTATTAGTTCCTTTGATTTAGTTGTTATTTCTTTTAGACTTACATACTGCGTTCCGTTGTATTTTGTGGAGTGAGTTTCCGCCTCACTTTACTTCTTTTGATAGCTACAGATATTTGGTATCATTTTCCGCACTCTGATTTTATTGTTTATTCATTCTTGTTTTGAATCTTGTTTATAATATTAAAACCTTGATTATTTCCTGTTTATGATTATGTTATTGTATATGTGGGAGGATGATTTCCTCGATACTTGATCTTCAGGGCTGTGGATCACACTCTCGGGTATGCCAGTTAGGGTACCAGCTGGGAGGATGTGACAGAATTTCTCCGGAAATCTCTAAGTAAAGGCATTATAAGACCTACTGCAAAAATAACTCAAGTGACTAGCAAAGTTCAAAGATGAAGTTCAATTCTTTATCTCTTTAAATGACCAGAAGAGGCCAACCTGTACAACCAACATTTATATAAACAAGTGTCGGGGTACAATCTTCATTCAGTCAAAAGAGAAAGACATCATCAAGAAGTTAAACAAAATTGAAAGAGCTTTGCTAGAAGTAGTACAGATTCAATAAGAAGAAGAACAGAGTCAGGAAAAAGCATGTTATCAAAATCCTCTGCAATTCCATACTCTTTATCCAGCTTGACCAGAAGAGTCCTGATCATTGATCAAACCTGTATTCAAGGCAAGCTCTTCATAACTGAATCCTTGGAGAGGAGCATAAGGAGGGGAATCATCGAGATAATGCATGATATCCGGATTTGGAAGTAGAAGGTTGTTCGTGTCCTTGGACCAGTCAGGAAGGGGAAGACCCAGCTTTGGAAACACTTCAGGATGACAACTAGTGATGTAGGGAGTCGTGTCGAAATGAGGATCTTTCCTTAATATCGATTCCCATACTTCGTTTTCGCCATCCCGGTACGCCTGCAAGTTATAAGTGTTCAACATGTCAACAAAGGGCTTACTGTGCAAATACTTGAAGGTGCAAGCTCTACAAACAATAGTTGGAAGGGATTCGGGCAAGGGAATAACAGCTTGCCTTTGGGGTAACGCTTCAAATCCTTTCGCCCCTGACCTTCCTGCTTCTCGCTCCAGCCGCAAGATCTTTTCCCATGCATCATCCAGATCTGAACGGAGACGCTCAATCACAGAGTTTTTCTCTCCTGCAACCTCCCAAGCTAATCTCCTGAGACGAGCAATTTCAGTATCCTTGGCTTTGGAGTCTTCCCAAAGCCTGGAAACTTCATTACTCAATTTATTGAGTCTAGAGGCTTATTTGCTATTTCTTTACTTATTTTTACAAGGATAATTTAGACATTTTAGTCATAAATTATTATTAATTTATCATTAATGTAATCCCTCTCTTAATTTCTCTCTCGATTTATCTCTCGACCACTTTCAATCTCTCTCAAAGTCTGTCACTCTCTATATCCCTCTCACTCTCTTTCCCTAAATCTCTCTCTAAATCACCATTCTCTCTAAATCTCTCTGACGACCTATCTCAGTCTCTCTCAAAGTCTATCGGTCTCTATATCCCTCTCCCTCTCGAACTCTCTCTGAATCTCTCTTTGAATCCCTCTCGATTTCTCTGAATCTCTCTCTTAATCTTTCTTTTCAAATAAAGATTCTTGCTGTTTGTTGGGTGGGCTTAATTTGTTCATTAGTTTTAATTGATCGTGGGTTCCAATGATTTCTCTGATTAATTAGGTTTTTCTGCTAATATTTTCTTGCCCTGTTTCCTGCAGTTTGATTTAGAAGTATGAACTTCAAAAACAGGAATTTGCCTTTGGAAAACGATGTTCAGAAAGTTACGATCAACCTCGATACTCTTTTGAAACCTAATAGGTCTGATAAGATGGTTATTGAAGAGTCTATAAGTTATAATAATGGGAAGCTTGAAAACAGGAAACTTGAAACAACGATGTTGTTCAAAGATTTAGTCTCAAGAAGTGAGGAAGCTGAATTAGCTTCTTCAACTGATAACAAAGACGATGACTCTGTTCGGATTCAGAAACCAAAGATTTCTCTTCCTGAACCAGAACCATTTTTATTTGTCTCTATAAGGCCTATAAGTGAGCTTGATGTTGCTGCAATTAATATTCAGAAAGTATATAAAAGTTACAGGACAAGAAGAAATCTTGCAGATTGTGCTGTCACGGTGGAAGAGCTCTGGTTCGTCCTCCTTTTCTTCCCAAAAATTGCCCCTTTTTTTTTGAAGATTTTGTTTCTTTTGATTTGTTTGGTTTGGTGGGTATTAACGGATGAGTTATTGTAGGTGGAAGGCATTAGATTTTGTTTCTTTTGTATTTTCCTCTTTCATCTAATTTTCCAAATTTTGCAGAATTTACCTCTGCAAAGGTTCAGAACAAAGTAATAACTGAAGAGATATTCTCTGCACCTTCCGCTGAATCGAAGGTAAGAGCTTCTTGAAGTAAACCCTAGCACAATTCAAGTTCTTCTTTTGGTATATTAGTGTTAACGCATGTTCACAGAAAAGCAAGATATAATGGGTGAGGTGGGTTGTCTTCTACTTCTCTCTTCCTCTCAATTTTAAAATTTGAATTCGATGTTCTGTTATATTCGAGAAATTTATTGGGTTTCTATGTATTTGTTCTGTCCTTGTAGAAAGATAATTAGAAGCCGAACGATGGAGAGAAGAAGGAAGATGGATCGATAATGGAAGTTTTGAAGGTCGACATGCATTGCGAAGGATGTGCCAAAAAAATAAAGCGGGCTGTCAAGGGTTTTCAAGGTATTAATCCACTCTCTAACTTTTTTCGAAGTGCATGAATCATGAATCTTGTAATTTGGGTTATGTTGTATTCAATATTTGTGTTTGTATCTCCAATATTTTCTTGCAACTGAGCGATGGTCTATTCTTTAATCGATAATTTCTTTTCAACCGTATGCATCATCTATGCTCAAATGGTTATCTTTTCTTTGTACAGTGGCACCTAGCAACATTCTGGTGCAATTATGTAGAAGCTGATTTTCTTTGATGTGTTACTGCAGGAGAATATCAGAAGGTGTGTGTGCATTATATATGATCCTTCACGCTACAATCAAGGGGTTTTAGCTCTCAAGGCTATGAAGCTGACGGACTCTTTCATGGATCTTCATCACAATAACAAATTTTCTAGGGAAAAGTTAGTGCTGGTTCCTTCATGTTGTTAATGTATGGAAGATTATTGCAAGTTCAAATCTCATCATGTTTTCCTTCTCCATATAGGTTGTGAGAAAAAAAAATTGACATGGGTGGAGGAGATACCGGTATGTTCTCAGTGACTCTTTGCACAATTTACATGTATAATTATCTGAAGTTTTGGTAAGATTGGTGATGTGCGTTTGAGTAATCAATTTTGGTCATGGTCCTGTCGTTTTCTGTTCATACATCAAAAAGCAAGAGTCATATTTGTATATTGACTTGTGGAAGAATAGCTTATTCCCTTTGTAACCTTTATATTTTTATTTTATTTAAATTTATAAGACCAAATCAAGAAAGATAATATTCTATAGATTTCACATAGATCACAAATCAGCATTCACAGCCAAAAAAGGAAAAATAATTTCATTGAATATCCAATAAGGAAATCAATTAAATTAATTTAAAAAAAAATTACCATTCTTCTCACGTTCTCCTCCCCTCCCTCCCTCTCTTACACACTTTCCTTAACTTTTCCAAAATAATTAACTTATTCCTCTATTTGCGTTCTCCTTCATTCTCTTCTCCACTTTCTTTTTCTTTTTGAAAATATATCTCATCTTATTTTGTTTTTTTTTTTTCCAATAAGATTCTTACTTTTTAATTTATTAATTTACAAGGAAATGAGCGTATTTCTGCATTTGTTTCTTCTCATCTTATTTTGTATTTTTTCCAATAAGATTCTTACTTTTTAATTTATTAAGTTACAACGAAATGAGTGTATTTCTACATTTGTTTCTTTTTTTATCGCATGATTACTTTTATACCGATTTGTTCACAAGAGCAAGATGGCTGGTTTTATTTATCTAAACATACCTTTTCTCAATGTGGATGGGAGGGGCACTTCGTTGGAAACGGCACACTCCCATCTAACACAAAGGGGTGGCACCCGAAGTTCTTCTTTGTCTAACCACTATCTGAACCTTCTCTCCTAGTCTTCTAGGTATGAGGACTGGCCAGAGGATCTAACAACATTCTAGATCTTTTTGATGTTGAGGAGATAGCCAAGGGGTGCATTGTCTAGTTACCCAGTGAAGATAAGAACTAGTTTGCCATTAACGGCCATTGCCCAAAAATACTCCAATGTATTGTGTCACTGAGGATTTCTTCCCAGTGAGTTAGTTACTAAATGTTGTTTCTTTGTTTCATCTTTTTCACATGTTTCCTTGGTCAGTTTATAATGTTTTCTCGGTTCTTTTTGTAGTGCTTCTGAATCCTGAAGAATGTGCCCGAGCTGCTGATCAAGAGGTAGATGAAGCTGAGGCTTGCTGCCCTACCAAACCTGAGCGCTTGGGGTCTTCAAAGAGTAAGCCGAGCCCCACCCCTAGGCTGCCTCAAAAGAGGGAGAGTTCACCAAAATTTTCCGCCAATCTCCCTCCCCGACTAGAGAAGAGAATGGCTTCTTTGGTGGATACTTTGGTGGGGGAAGTAGCAATGGAACCCCCTCTTCCAACGTCTAGTGTAGCACATCCTTCTTCAAGTGCTTCCCCGAGTACTACGTCCTTAGATTCATTAATCCTTCATCCTAGCTGGTCCCTTACAGATGATTCTTATGTAATCAATAATCAGCAGAATGGAATGACTGTTGCCCGGGACTGGATGTTCAGTGTGCTCCTTCCGGCCGATCAATTTGAATGGGATTGGTCATCTAAGAACATATGATGTCACACCCAAGTAAGTTAGCCCTTCCTTTTGCATTTTATTTTTTGTGAAATTCAACTTTCTTTTCCGAGTATTAATACTTGTATTGAATTTGTATTAGACTGCTTTGTGGTCTGACACAAGCATTGGGCGGTTCATTGGAAGCCGCCTGTAAAGACCATGTGGCTGTTCACCAGCTGGGTGACAGGGTGAAGGATATGGGCGTTCAAGTTACTACTCTCCAAGCAAAGAATGATCGTTTGATTGGTAAGGAGACCGAGCTGTAAGGCAAGGTGACCATTGTAGAACGTCAGGCCAAGTCCTCTGAAGATCAGGTGGCCATTCTTAGAAGGAGTTGAAAGAGTAGAAAAAAATGTTTGGCGACCAAGGAGAAGGAACTTAAAGCTTCTCGGGAAGAGAAAATGTCACATCCACCCAGTCGGTACCCTACCTAGCATACCCGAGTGTGTGATCCACAGCCCCGAAGATCAAGTATCGAGGTAATCAACCTCCCACATAGACAATAACATAATCATGAACATAAATAATCAACGTACAAAGTATAATCAAAAGATCCAAATAAGGGAAGAATAAATCATTTATCATCAGAGTATGAAAGACAATCAAAATGTCTAAATCAATAAGTAAAGTGAGGTGGAATCTCACTCCACAAACAGCGGAAAGTAGTTCAAAAGTCAAAAGAATATTACAATTGGTTCTAAGACAAGAAAGAAAGACATAACAACTAAGCTAGAGTCTATTCCACTTTATAGAGAGTGTCTTCATAAACATAGACTTCATCAATGACGCTCAGATGCTCCCACTCCACAGTAGGGCTAATCCTGGTAACAAGTAAAACCACTCAAGGAATCCTCAATGTAATATTCTTGGTTGCCAACACCTTGCGTGAAGTACGCCTCTTCAGTTTGCTCTTCCTCATATTGACCTTCGTAGTCATCAATACCTGTAGAGTAATCTAACAAAAGATATTGTACAAAAGGAGTGAGTTTCGAAAGAAACCCAGTAAGGCAGTTAATCCATAACAACATAAATAGCAGGATTTCCAAAGCAAAGTAAAATGCTATATGATACGAAACACATGATGCAATATGATTCTAACTATATGTATGTTGGTCTCTATTGGCAAACATGCTTTAAGTCATAGCACCGTACTTCTTTAGGAAGGTCTCATCACACAACGCCTTTTGGTAGTGGGTCCGGCATCCCTAGGGACATTCCATGGCTGGGGGTTAAGTCACCGCTCTCTCACATCACCATTGGTCTAAGTATTGGCGCATGTCAGGGTCAAAGCCTAGCCAAATGCAAGTCTCCTACTTAGTTACATCAAGTCAGATCCAGATACGTCCATTCCTCGCCCCTGACGATCCTTTCCGGTATCCTTCACACTAGAGTCCTCATAGTCCCTGACTACGCACTAATCAACCCTATTGGTTATCCACATATGGTAAACGGGAAGCTCTCACGTCCCCTCATGGGTTGGTTACCGGTCTTGAGCCCGTGAGCCCAAGTCTATCCATATGCAACCCTACCAACAAATGACCCCCACAATGTAGGATTCCTGTCCTCTCACGGGTTGGTTACCGGTCTTGAGCGCCTATGAATCCCCATTGCTACCACGGGTCGTTCAGTCTCAATTCCCCTCCGATTAGGGTCTGACATAACAGGACATCCTAGCCAAACACTACTAGACAGCCCTAAATATGTCATCCAATAGTTTAGGAAGGTGTCCAAAGGGCATCTCCGGAAACACCTCCCCTTTCCAAACCATACTTAATCATTCACAAACATAAATCCATCATATCACATATATGGTAACTTCTTATATGGAAAGAAATCAATAACAACATCCATCTTGTATATAATTGGTAAGTAAATCATACATGAATCAATTTAGCATAAACAAGTAATGCTACTGTAATCAAGTTAGTTGCATCAGTAGTATATCATTGTATGAATCTAATTAAGGAAATAAACCAAAGATTCAAATATAGAAACTAGATGCAATCTATGTAATTAAGGAAATAACCATCCTTACCTTGTATAACTCGCAAAGGATCTTGGGGGAATCAAGTAAGAGCTTCTCTAAATTTGGAAAGAAAGTCCTAAACAAGTACATATAACATATTATGAAAGATACCTAAAAGGAAGGAGATCAAATCATCCAAAATAGACCAAATATGAGGTTGCTGTCCTCATTGGTCGATTGATTGGTCTACTGCCTCAGTCAACCAATGAGTCGACCAACATAGACAGTGGCCTTCAAAATCAGAGATTTTTGAACACAAAACCGAATTTGGTGGTTCAAAAGGTTACCAAACAAGGGAGAAACTACAATGATAGTATGCTAGTATATAGAGGACTTCAAAACTCTAATTCACAAACATAAATCCAAAGGGCATCTCCGGAAACACCTCCCCTTTCCAAACCATACTTAATCATTCACAAACATAAATCCATCATATCACATATATGGTAACTTCTTATATGGAAAGAAATCAATAACAACATCCATCTTGTATATAATTGGTAAGTAAATCATACATGAATCAATTTAGCATAAACAAGTAATGCTACTGTAATCAAGTTAGTTGCATCAGTAGTATATCATTGTATGAATCTAATTAAGGAAATAAACCAAAGATTCAAATATAGAAACTAGATGCAATCTATGTAATTAAGGAAATAACCATCCTTACCTTGTATAACTCGCAAAGGATCTTGGGGGAATCAAGTAAGAGCTTCTCTAAATTTGGAAAGAAAGTCCTAAACAAGTACATATAACATATTATGAAAGATACCTAAAAGGAAGGAGATCAAATCATCCAAAATAGACCAAATATGAGGTTGCTGTCCTCATTGGTCGATTGATTGGTCTACTGCCTCAGTCAACCAATGAGTCGACCAACATAGACAGTGGCCTTCAAAATTAGAGATTTTTGAACACAAAACCGAATTTGGTGGTTCAAAAGGTTACCAAACAAGGGAGAAACTACAATGATAGTATGCTAGTATATAGAGGACTTCAAAACTCTAATCATATCAAGTCTTCAAGTTACAAATTAGGAAACAAAAAGTTACCATAATTAGATCAATCATGGTTCTTGAAGAATTCATATCAAAATCATGGACAAGAAACATTAGGATGATGGATTACTAATGTGATAAAGGATTCATGAAAAGCATGCATAGATCTTCTAGAAAATTAGATCTAAGACTGAAGAACATCAATCTAAATAAGGAAAGAGAATAGATACATGTTTTCCTTCAAAAGCGAGTGATGATCTTGATGAAGATCATCCACCAAGCTTTAGATCCTTAGGAAAAGAGAGGGAATGAGTAAGGTGATAGTTGCAACAGAGATGCAACATCATCTCTACTGTCCTCAATTAGAAAAGGAAAGAAAAGTAATGGAGAATCAACGGCGAAACATAGAAGAGGATGATCACATACCTTTTTGTGTAAATGCAAGAGATTTGACGAAGATCCGTCAAGAGAATCACCAAGGATGTAGAGGAGATGACTTGTAGAGGGCTCTGATTCGTTCCAAAGAGTTTGGAGGCAGAAAATACGAAGTAGACTCTAGATTGGACTTAAATAGAGCAAGCAAAGACCTAATCAGAAAAATCAGATCTCATTGGTCGATTGATTGGTCGACTGGCCAAGTCGACCAATCAGGACAGCAAGTCCAAAACAGGGAAATGAATGCTCAGATCAAATCCAAACATAAAGGGGTTTTGCACACACACCAAGTGACTTACCTAGTAGGTAGAAATGCCTTCGAACCAAGTCAGAGAGTACTCCAAGTCCATCAACTAATTCCTTCTTCATCAGGGTGCAGTTTCCATAAATGGAACACTGTCATCAACACTCATGGATTCTAAGCCAAACACCAAGTCTTCCACTGGGATGGCCCATAGTTGACTTCTTGCTTTACTTCAGGTTGTCGGACCTACAAACAACAGGGTTTCTGGGTCAAGGTTAGGGCTGGGGTTCACAGAAAAAGAATTCTAAAGAATTGGTCGAGCAACTTCAAGAACAACTTGACTAGTCTTCCCCCTCCACTTTCGAGGATGTTCCCATTGAACTTAGAAATGAGGTCGTTCGTAGATGGGTTAAGAGTGTTGGGAGTTCATTGCAAAAGTTGTTGCTCCATGGTTCAACTATGGTCACCGTTACACCTACATGAGCATTATTGGAGAGTTCCATGAGTCTAGAATTAAAGAAATTCTATTATAAAATAAAGAGAATATATCAGATACAAAGAAGAAACACAAGATGAGTTCAATCAGAACTAATTCATTCAGTTGAGTGCATTACATATTTATAGTAGAAGGAGCATCTACTCTGATATGGAAATACAATATATGATTCTTGCACACAATAAGATATTCTTGATATGGGAAGATTGATTGCCGCCCAAGATAGAAGGTGCATAGAATGGAAATATTGACTGCCAATATTGTGTAATGAGATGGTTGTGATCTTCACCAATATTGCATCCTGAGGTAATTGAGATCTTCAATTGGAAGTACAATCTTTTTGGGGGTAATGGACATCCATAATAAATATTATTTGTAACACTCCCCCTTGGATGTCCATCAATAGATAATGTACTTCGTTAAAACCTTACTAAGAAAAACCCTGTGAAAAAAAAATCTTAGTGAAGGAAAAAGAGTATACATATCTAAATAATACGTATTGGTAGCTGCCTCATTAAAAACCTTACCAGGAAAACCCAGTGGGACAAAACCTTGGTTAAGGGAAAAAAGAGTGCAGCACGTATTTTACTCCCTCTGATGATAACATCATTGAGTATCTTTGAATACGTACATTCCATTATCATATACCAACTTCTCAACATTTGAAGTAGGCAACGCCTCAATAAATAAACCTGTCAAGTTATCACTTGAACAAATTCAATGAACATATATTTCACCATTTCATTGAAGATCAAGAGTGAAGAAGAATTTTGGTGAAATATGCTTCGTTCTATCTTCTTTGATGTATCATCCCTTCAATTGAGCTTTGCATGCAGCATAATCTTCATATAATATTGTTGAAATTCCTTCTTCTAGTAGAAGACTGCATGCTTCATGAATGTGTTGTATCATTGATCTTAACCAAATATAAAATAGCTAACATTCACTTGAAAATAAATAGCATGTTTGAGATCTAGTTTTATGTAGATCAGATAAATATCCTGCTTCTGCAAAACTAGTAAGTTGATATCCACATTCATAAAATAATATCATGTCAATAATTTCTCAAATATACTGAAATATATGTTTTATAACATTTCAGTGTCTTCGTATTGGAGAATAAATAAATCTTGTTAATACACTTATAGAAAATGCTACATCCGATTGTGTATTATCAGCAAGATTCCAGGACCAAGAAATTCTCCACTATTTTCTTGGGGTCGAAATGAATCTTTCTTTATATTGAGCGATCTCACAACCATCAGGGTACTCAATGGATGTATTTTATCTAGATAAATTCTCTTCAAAATATTCTCTATATAAGTTGATTGATGAACGAATATTTCATTCGTCAAATGCTCAATTTACAAATCAAGACAAAACATTGTATTTCTAAGATTTTCATTTCAACTTTCTTAAAATAATCTACTGCTTTTGGAAGCTCTTCAGGAGTTTCGATGATATTTAAATCATCATCATATATACTTACTAAAATTAGATACATATCCTTTAATAAAGGCACAATAATAAATTGGATCATTTTTATGCTTTTCATTTAGTAAATATCCACTAAGGAGATTACCATATATGCCTTGATAATCTTTGAAGCCTTATTGAACAAACTTCCTAGGAATTTTTATATGCTTCAGTCATTTTAAATCCTTCAGGGATTTTCATATATATTTCACACTCGAGTGAGCCATATAAATAGGCTGTAATAATATCCATTAGATGCATGTCAAAATTTTCATATACTACCAGATTAATAAGATATCTGAAGGTGATTGCATCCACCACAAGAGAACATATTTCCATGTAATCAATGCCAGGCATCTGCGAAAATTCTTATGCCATAATTCATGCTTTATATATCACGATTTCATTTTTCTCATTTCATTTTTCGCAGAAAACTCAATTGTACCCCACTGGCTTTATACCTTAAGATGTTGGACTACAGGTCCAAAAACTTTAATTTTCAAGCGAACTCAATTCTGCTTGAATTGCGTCTCTACATTTTGGCCAATCATTTCTTGATTTATATTAATCAACAAATTTATGTTCAAGATCCTCGTCTTGATGTATTATTTCAACAATAACATAATATGCAAAAATGTTGTCGACAACTTTATCTTTTTGGTTCCATCTTTTTCCTGCAATATCGAGATCTCTTCATTATTTTCAGGTTCATGAACCTCTTCTGGGGTTTCATAGAAAGTTATGTCTTCAAGATTTTCATAATCAATTGTCTCCATTTTATGACCATCTTGATCATTTGCTCCTTTCTTTTTCTAGGATTTTATCCTTGGAACCGATTGATCTTCCACGTTTTAAACGTGGTTTAATTTCATTTGCACTGATAGATTGTCCTGCTGGGACATCAATTCTAGTTGGAGCATTTACAGCTGGAATATGAGATTTAGTAACTCTTAGTAGGTCAGCAAATCTGGCAGTTGATTTATAATATTTATTGCATTATCCTTTGAACTTCAAGTTCACAGTGCTCAGTGCGAGGATCTAATGAGATAATGATAATTCATACAATCAATCTCTTTTTTCAACTGTTTATTCTCTCCCCCTCATGTTGGAAAAACTAATTCATCAAAATAATACTTAGCAAGTATTGCATTAAATAAATCTCCTATCCTTAGCAATATATTGAATTATATAAGGAAATTTATATCCAACATATATTCCCAACTTTATTTTGGGACTCATCTTTGTGCGCTGTGGTGGAGTAATTGGAACGTAAGCCATACATCCAAAAATTTTAAGATGAGAAACATTTGGCTTCTGACCATAAGCCAATTGTAATAGGGAGAATTTATGACAACCTTTTGGCCTGATGCGTACAAATGATGCTTTGTTCTCATAACCAATGCTTTAGCTATTAATTGGAGACATTTAATAAATGATTTTGCTAAACCATTTTGGATATAAACATAAACAACAGGCTATTCAACTGTGATTTCAATTGTTATACAATAATCATAAAGCCTGAGATATAAATTCACCAGCATTATCAAGACAAATTGTCTTTATCTTATAATCCATAAATTATGCTCTTAATCTCATTATTTGAGCAAACAATCTCGCAAACACCAAATTGCGAGTTCATAATGAACATACATGTGACCATTTTATAGATGCATCTACTAAAATCATATATTATCTGAGTGGTCCACATAATGGGTGAATGGGCCCATATATTTCACCCTCTATACGTTTTAAAAATGTAGAATGTTCAATCTCAACTTTATCTGGTGAATATTTAATAATAATTTTTTCTTGAGAACAACCAATACAAGAAAATTCACTTAATTGAAGAATCTTCTGGTTCTTCAATGGATGACAATTGAATTTTCAATAGTTTTTCGCATCATACTTGATCCGGGATTGTCCAACCGGTCATGTCAAATAATAAAATTATTGGAATCAATGTTCATTTGATTTACCCAAGCATGTGTTTCAACCATGCGATATTCGTGTAGTAAAAATTGGGATAAATATCTAATACCTTTGTATAGATATTTACTTATACCATTATTTGTAGTCTTTATCTGATAATCATTTTGGCAAATAGCTTTGAAACTTAATAAGTTTCTTTGAGACTTACTACGAAATAATGAATTATTCATAGCCAATTTTATCTCCCAGATAATAATAAATTAGCTCTTCCGGAGCTTCCAATCAATGTTGTACTAACAATTATTGTATGAACATTGGCTTCCGTGTCATCAAATAAAATAATCATAACCAAATCTTCAACTATTATCTTCAAAGGAGTTTGCAGCATCTAGATGTGTAGTATCTATGAAGCCATTAAAATCATCATCTTTTTTTATAGGCAAAAATTGCTCAAGTATCATGATTTAGGAAAATCCAATTTATCTCCACATTATTTTTATTTCTTTAATTAAGGCTTGACAAAGCTTAGTTAAATATTGTGGAGTACGACAGATACATGTCTAATGGCTTTCATACCACATCAAGTAACAAATATTATCTTCACTCCTTGAATTGTTATATTGAGAATCCTTATTATTCTCTTATTTATTTCCATAATAATGACGGTAATTATCCCGTCTTTTGTCTCATCCTCTTCCACAGTCATGACCATAATTTTAATTTTGCCTTCTTTCAGGCATATCATGAATTGTTGCATTCACTTCAGGGAATGGAACAGAACCAATAAGACAAGCTTCATGACTTTTCATTAATAGTTCATTATTTTACTCAGCCACAAATAGGCATGATATCATTCAGAGTATTTCTTAAAACTCCTTTTACAATATTACTATTGTAACAACAAATCTGAAACTTGAAAATTTGCTGGGATATTTTCATGAATAATATTTTCTCCTTATAATTTCAAAAGAGAATTAATTTCCAAAAACTACGGAACCGTATTTTTTACGTTTCAAATCTTGCAACTTCATGTGCATCTGCAAAACGTATTTATTTACAGTTTCAAATCTTGCAACTTCAAGTGCATCTGCAGAACTGTATTCATTTACAGTTTCAAATCTTGCAACTTCAAGTGCATCTGCAGAACTGTACTTATTTACAATTTCAAATCTTGCAACTTCATGTGCATCTGTAGAACTGTATTCATTTACAGTTTCAAATCTTGCAACTTCAAGTGCATTTAACAATATTTGTGGTGCAAAGCTAGCAACCACTATATACAATAAATAAAACCACAATCGGTAAAGCAACATAATATCTTATTATTTGATTGATTCTTAGATTTAATAAAAAACATACCTTTTTATCATGATGCACTTACATTTCAAGATGGACAAGGCAAACTCCATTGTTTACAAAAACGTGCGAGGAGGTCGATCATTCTTTTCATTTTGGATAGAAAACATAATGATACATAGTCTACTGTCTTTCTTCTCAAAACGCAATACTTCGAGCGGATTCATTCTTCGAGCAGAATCGTGGTGATAACGTGTTATAAAATAAAGAGAATATATCAGATACAAAGAAGAAAGACAAGATGAGTTCAATCAGAACTAATTCATTCAGTTGAGTGCATTACATATTTATAGTAGAAGGAGCATCTACTCTGATATGGAAATACAATATATGATTCTTGCACACAATAAGATATTCTTGATATGGGAAGATTGATTGCCGCCCAAGATAGAAGGTGCATAGAATGGAAATATTGACTGCCAATATTGTGTAATGAGATGGTTGTGATCTTCACCAATATTGCATCTTGAGGTAATTGAGATCTTCAATTGGAAGTACAATCTCTTTGGGGTAATGGACATCCATAATAAATATTATTTATAACAAATTCAAAATATTCATAGACCTGGGCATTTTTTATGACTTGAAGATTCCCCAGCCAGATTGGGCAGTTGGCAAACCAGTCTTTTCCCTAGCAAAGGAAGTGGATGTTCTGGATTTTCTCGACTCCAACTAGGAGTCGGTCCCGAGGAGGTACAACTCGCCGGTGAGTCTTCGCAAGAAACCGATGACCATGTGAATACCGAGCGATTGATGAAGAACAACTGTCCACTTGATCTCCAACTTTTCTTCTCTTGTATTGATCTTGTTGTGAACAATGTTACTTAATTTCATAACTCTGGTTTTATTTATCTTTCGTATAAAGGAGACCTTGTTTTTGTACTTTTGGTTGTACAAGATAGTTCTTTGAGCCCTTTTTGTAAAGTGTTATTGCTCGTTTTGTTCTTTGGTTGCACATGTGCTTTTCTCAAAGTTGTTCCTCTACTTTGAATATTTTTGTACTTTTTCTAAGTACTGATTCTCGTTCTATTTGAGCATTTGTTCGGTTGTGTTGTGCCAAGTATATTTGTTCAAGAATTCTCTCGTGTTTATCGGAACATATATGTTTGGATTATGCATGCTAGTATGTTTGTTTGGGAAGAACTTTAAGTGGCCAAACATATATTGGGTATGTTTGCTCGGAGCGTATACTTGCTCAGAACGTGCATGTTCGGTTATCAGTGCTCGAAACATATATGTTCAGAGATAATTGCTTTGAAATTATATATTCAAAGATAATTATTCAAAGCTGATATATCCTGATATAAATGCTCAGAACGTGTGTGTTCGAAGATATTTGTTTAAAACTGATGTGCTTTGATATAAGTGATCAAAACATGTATGTTCGGATATACTTGCTCGGAACGTATATGTTCGGATGCAAAAATTTCTTAAGAGAATAACTGAATTACTTTACTTGATAAAGCGGTTTAGTAACAAAATTTGGGTTGGGCAACCCTACAAGAAATTTGCAAAATACTAACTTGAAATAAAGCTAGTCAGCCAAGGTTGTGACCCATCTTACTGATACTACCTTCTAAGGTTGCTTGAGTTCCATGATCGAGGAATTAGTTGCTCGGTCTATGGATCACGAAGATGGTAAGCTCTTAGGATGACCTGTTGTATTATTATATATGGCCCTTCCCAATTTGGGGAGAGCATTCCCTGGTTGGTCAAATCTAAAGCTACCATTCGACAAAGTACGAATTCTCTGGGAAGGTATTGCCTCATTCTTACTTTTGCATTATAATTGGTGACAATCCTCCTCTGGTATTCTTCTAGACGGTATTGAGCCTTGTCTCTTGCCTCGTCTATGAGGTTGATACGGAGAAAATATGATCGAACTTGGTTCATTCTTGGTTCGACCCTCGACTGGGTTGGGAAGAAGGGAATCGACTCGCTTCCGAGCGAGCTAGGTCCATGAGGTAGCTTGCTGAGGAAGAAAACTAAATCAGCCACAAGCACGCCCTAATCCGATACTTTTGGAGTTGGTTAATCAACCTAGTGACGTCTTGCAATTTTCGGCGGCTGTCACTCATCACTATCATATGGATAACCCTCAGATAACAATCGGGTTATCCTAGGAGTCCTCTACTAGTCCAAACTAGTAGAAGTCTATCACTCAACTAATCTATCTGTTAAGATCCAACGACTACCCGAAGAAGGCTCAAATACATCCAACGAAGAAGATTCGAAGGTACACTCTATATAAGACATTATCTCCCCCACAAAGAGGAGGACGGACGAAAATACTCAGATGCTTACTATCTGAATCATATTCTTGTTATTCATTCCTTAGCTCTGTGCTCTAGCAGAGCCTTTTGTGATTAAATTCATCAACTGACTTAGCCTTCGGAGGTGGACTCCCGACCCCTGCGGTCGGGCCACATCTGACGCTTTGTTTCGCAGGTCATTCTCAGGAGATCTAAGGGCTGAGCAGATTTTGGACGCATCATTTGGCGCTATCTCGTGGGAAACGTTTCGGAAAGCTATGGTGACTAGATCAACGGCAGCAGCAGCAGCTCCCGCACAAGGAGATGTTGTGGCCAAAAACCGGGGGGAAAAAACCAAAGGAGCCGGGGGGAGGGGGGCGGGGGGGGGGGGGGGGGGGGGGGGGGGGGAGAAACCGTTTCATTCTCGCTTTATAAGAACCGGGAGAAACAAAAAACAAAATGTATGGGGGAGAGGGGGGGGGGGGGGGGGGCGGGGGGGGGGGGGGGGGGGTGGGGGGGGGGGGGGGGGGGGGGGGGGGGGGGGGGGCGGGGGGGGGAGGGGATGAAGGAAGAAAAGAAGAAAAAAACCAGGGGGGGGGGAGGGGGGGGGGTGGGGGGGGGAGCAGCGTGGGCTAGGCAGCGGGAAACCTTGTTGTTTGTAGGTCCGATGACCCGAAGTAAAGTAAGAAGTCAGCTTTGGGCCATCCCAAAGAGAGGACTTGGTGTCCGGCTTTGAATCCATGAAAGTTGATGATGAGGTTCTATTTATGGAAACCGAATCCCGATGAAGATCTAATTAGTTGATGGACTTGGAGTGCTCTCTATCTTGGTTTGAAGGCATTTCTACCTATTAGGTAAGTCACTTGACTTGTGTGCAAAACCCCTTTAGGATTGGATTTGATCTGGACCTTCAATTCCCTCGTTTTGGCCTTTGTTGCCAAGCATTGGTCGACCGATTGGTCGACCGGGCCAGTCGACCAATCCACTCGACCAATGAGTGTCGTCTTTGGCAATTAGGTTGATTCTTGCTCTATTTAAGTCCAACCTCGAGTCCACTTCGTATTTGCTGCCTCCAAACCCTCTCGGAACGAACCAAAGACCTCTGCGAAGTCATCTCTCTTGCATCCTTGGTGTTTTCTTGACGGATCTTCGTCGGAACTCTTCTTTTTGCATCAAAAGGTATGTCTACTCTCTCTTCTTCTCCTCCATCTTTGTTTTTCTTTCCTTTTTGAGTTGAGACAGAGAAGAGATGCTGCATCCTCTCCGTTGCAAACATCTCTCGAACATGTTCTCATGATCATCCTAAGGATTTAAGGCTAGAACAATGATCTTAACCATGATCATTGCAAGCTTTTGAAGGATTCATGATCAAACCATGATTTAATCTCTCGTTAATCTTCTAATCTGAATTCTGATCTCTTTGGATCTTCTTTCATTGATCATGTTAGTGGTTAATGGTTGTGTTTTCTTTCCATGATCCATAATCCATAGAATTCTAGTTGTTCTCTTCTACCTTACTATGTGTTCTTCATGATGCATGATAGTTACATATATGGTAGGTTTTATTTCCTTATTTAGATTTATGCTTCTAAGCCTTATTCCATGAAGACCTATGCATGTTTTCATGTTTTCATTAACGAAAGCAATGATCCATCCTCCTATAGTTCTTGTCCTTGTTTTCTATTTCAAATTCATCAAGATCCATGTTTGAGTTAATTATGGTAACTTTTTGTTTCCTAATTTGGATCTTGATACCTTGATTTGATTAGTGTTTTGAGGTCCCCTATATGCTAGAATACTACCGATGTAGTCTACCCCTTGATTAGTACCCTTTTGAACCACCAAATTCGGATTTCATATCTTAAAACTCTGATTTTATAGGTTATCGTCTCGCATTGGTCGACCGATTGGTCGACTGGACCACTCGACCAATCCACTCGACCAATGAGTACAAAGAACCCTGAATTGGTCTGCTTCGGATGTTTTGATATATTTTCTGTTAGGGATCCTTCCTAATATGTTGTATATACTTGTTTAGGACCTTCTTCTCAAGTTTGCCAAGATCTTACTTGAATTCTTAGGATCCTTTTGCGAGTTATAAAAGGTAAGGATGGTTATTTCCTTAATTACATAGATAGCATGAATCTAGTTTCTATATTTGAATATCATTAATATGTTTCCTAAATTAGATTCTTACAATGATATACTACTGTTGCATAACTTTGATTACAGTAGCATTACTTATTCATATTGAATTGATTCATGTATGATTTACTTACCAATGTTATACAAGTGATTGTAATATCGATTTCTTTCCATATATGAAGTTACCATATATGTGATGATATGAATTGATGCATGTGTATGCTTACGTATGGTTTGGAAAGGAGAGGTGTCCTTTCGACACTTCCGTCCTTGGACTACTACGGAAATATTATGGGATGTTTCCGGAGATGCCCTCCGGACACCTTCCTAAACCGTTGGATGACATATCTAGGATTGTCTAGTAGTGTTTGGCTAGGATGTCCTGTTATGTCGACCCTAATCGGAGGGGGTATTGAGACCGAACGACCCGTGGTAGCAATGGGGATTCATGGGCGCTCAAGACCGGTAACCAACCCGTGAGAGGACAGGAATCACATTGTGGGGGCCATTTATTGGTAGGGTTGCATATGGTTAGACTTGGGCTCACGGGCGCTTAAGACCGGTAACCAACCCGTGAGAGGACGTGAGAGCTTCCCGTTTACCATATGTGGATGATCAATAGGGTTGATGAGTCCGTAGTCCGAGTTGGTCGGTGCCATAGGATACGCCGACTCTAGTGTGAAGGATACCGGAAAGGATCGTCAGTGGACGAGGAATGGAAGTATCCGGATCCGACTTGATGTAACCAAGTAGAAGACTTGCATTTGGCTAGGTTTTACCCCCGACATGCGCCAAGCATTTATACCAAATGGTTGTGAGAGAGTGTGTTGACTTAACCCCCCGCCAAGGTTTGTCCCGAGGGATGAAGGACCCATTACCAATCGGCTGCTCAAGACCGGTGAAATGATCCGTGAGAGAATCCAAGATATCTTAAATGGTTGAGGATGTGAGTGGACTTTCCTAAAGAAGTACGGTGCTATGACTTAAAGCATGTCCGCCAATAGAGACCAAAGCATCCATAGAGTTAGATTCATTCATTCATTGTTTGTCTCATATCATATTGCATTTATGTTTGTTCCGGAATCCTCGCCATTTATGTTATTATGGATTTTAATCGCTTTACCGAGTTTCTTTGAAACTCATTCCTTTATTGTACAATGTTGTTAGACTATCCCGCAGTACCGAGTACTATGACGGTCCCTATGAGGAAGCGCAAGGCGAAGAGACATATCTCCAGGAAGGTGATTGCGGTTACCACAATTACTCAAGATCCCGCGAGTGGTTATGCTCCGTACGATGCTTAGTCCGACCATTGAGTGGAAGCGTCCTTGTGCTATTTATGAGATCTATACCTACAAGGATGTCGTCTATAAAGTGGAGAATAATTTAGTTACCCAATGTACTTGCTACCGGGATTAGATTTTGTCTAGTTTATTCTTTAGAGCTACTTTTCCGCCGGATGTAAAGTGGGATTTTTGCTTCACTTTACTTATCCGTTTGATACTCGATTATATCTATTATTCTCGATTCGTTTATGATTCATTCTTTCATTATTGGATCTATGATTTATCTTCCGCACTCTTGTTATGATTGTTCATGATTATGTTATTGTTTATGTGGGAGGTTGATCACTCGATACCCGATCTTCGGGCCGTGGATCACACTCTCCGGGCATGCCGATAGGGTACCGGCCGGGAGGGCGTGGATGATTGGTATCGGGAGCCCAAGGTTCGAGGAGATCCTAACCACAAAAGACAACAACTCGAACATTCCCGAGTCATTGATCCGAAATGACTCTTCTACTCTTAGAAGTGAATAATAGAACACAGAATTAGAAACTTGACCTTTGAGGCATAACGGAACATTTCGAATAACATACCATAATTATACTTGAACAAATGACACTAATGCAAGGAAAAGAAAAGTGCATAACATACAATAATTAAAGAGAAACAAAATGAACTTCATTAATTCCAAAAGTTTTTACAATGATTACATCTGAAATGCATAAATGGAAAATCCTAAAGTACAAGCCTATCTAGGTGATCTACTCGATCTCTCGTATGCTCCGAACTCCTCTCGCTAGCCGAGTCACCCGATGCTCTATCCTATCCCGTCGTGACTCCATCCTCTCGTACATCTGCTCTCCCGTCCGACCTCCATCCTCTCTAGCATGGAAGTCATCGATCTCATCTCGTGCACCAAGATCCGAAGTCTCCGGAACCGCATGTGAAGGGCCGCCCGCCTCGAAGTGTGATGAAGGAAACTCGTGATGCATGTGCTCAGCCTCGCGCATATCTCAGATCATCTCCGGCCCGATCATCACTATCGGGACCGATATCCTCTCCTCCATCCTCTAATCCCCGATCCTCATCCTCCGATTCATCATCATCCTCACCCTCCGGGACCAGGAGATCTCTCTAACCGATGTAGTCTCATCCGTCGAATGGTCCGAGTCCCAATGGGGTATCCCCGTGATCTAGTGTCCATCGGTGTATCCTCGAAACTCACCCCGAAATGCCCGAAGATCAAAGTCGAAGCCTCCCATAGCAAAGGTTCCGCATGCTAGGCCGCAGAACCAAGTCCAAGCATGACCCGCTGAATGATGTAGGAGAGATCGATCTCGAAGCCCATGTAGATGCGGTAGATGACCAAGGCCTCCATCACGGTGACCCGATGGTGATGTCCGGCTTTCGGCATGATGTTTTGGGCCGACTATGCGACCGATAATACGTGCAGAGCCCGTCATCCGTCCGCTAGTCCACGGTGTGTAGCATCGACGGCTATCCCATAGCGTAGAGCATATCTCGCGAAGCTCGTACGGCATCGCATGATGGGCTGTCCAGATCTGCTCCGCAGTATCCACACACACCGCCGTGGATAGTAAGGGACCTGCAAGATCTCAGCCGTTGTCCGGGTAGAGAAGCGAATCCGAGTCCGGGTGGACCCCGCCTCCCGAGGACAAGTCCGAGTGGATGTCCCCGGCCTCGAGCCTCCTCTCGTGTAAGTAAGGTTGCCGAAGAACAACCTCACTAGCTCCGGTATACCGGCAAATCCTCGGTGAAGAGATGAGTCCACCGTAAAGTGTCGAACCTCTCCGCCGGATCCTAAAGGCTCCGAGCTGGCGTAAATGAAGTAGACGCCCCATCTCGATGTTACAATAGCTGAAGTAGGCCTCGCACGCAAACTCGGGCCCGAGGTGTGTCAAACATGTCCGGCCTCCTAACCTCCTCTCTAGGCTCGAAAGGAACCCGACCTCGCCCCTAAGAGCACCTACGATGCGACCCTCGACCTCTACCTCCCTCCCTCGTCCCTCCCCTCTCGCATGGTGTATTTGTGGAAGAGACAAGAGACATTTCCAATTAGTGCTATTTCAAGATTTGAGCCAAAAGGGTATTTTCGTAATTTTTCGGAAAATTTCAAATTTGGGGGAAATTTGATTTGAACATACTAGCATGTGCGCAATACTTGGAATTTCATGTCTATGAAGTTGGTTTGATGAAAATCGATCGAAAACTTGGATTAAAGCGAAAAATTCAGCAAGAAGAAATTTGGGGATTTTGCAATTTAGGTCAAAATTGGATTTTTGAAAAGTTGAAATTGGTTAAATCAAATTGTATGGACCTATCTACAATGTCATCTTGAGCATGTAGCATTTGATCTCGTGCGAAAATTTCAAGCGGTTTGAGAGAAAACGAAATTTTTCTAAAGATATCGATTTCGGTATAAAACTTTGCGAGATGAGCACCAAATGTGTTAAAACTTGTTGTCTATGCATGGCATTGTGTTTAAAACCTAGGGAATATGTTTCTAAGCATTCCTAAGCATGATTTCTAGCATTGGATACAAGTAAAGCATGGTTTTATTGAAATGCAAGCATGAGAAGATGATAATGGAAGGAAGAATGAGAGATTTACCTTGTTTGTGAAGATGGTGTGTTGTGGTGTTGTTGTTGAAGCACTAAATCACCTCAAGAACACTTGTGGGAACTCTTGGAGATTTTCCCTAGAGCTCTCTCACCTTTGGAAGAAGTTAGAATGAGGTTGGAATGTGGAAATGAGGCTTATAATGCGAATTTTCGCATTCTCGTCTTCATTGGTCGACCGATTGGTCGATCGGGTCACTCGACCAACCACTCGACCAATGGTCACAAAGTGACCTCATTTGCTGTTGAATTTTTGGAAAATGTGATTTTTGCCTTATGGAATATTGTTTGATGACTATATGGATATATTTGAGCATGATTTAAGTTTTCAAATCATTTGGACTTGTGGTTTATGTTGAATCTTCGAAATTCGGTATTTTGATGTTCTCGGTTTTATGTAATGGTTACTCCGAGAAGTGGGCGTGGTGAATCCAAAGTGGTCATGGAGGTGGTGAAGTACCTCAGGGAGGTGGTGAAGTACCTCATGGAGGTGGTGAGATACCAAATGCTGATCAGGGTACTCATGAGATCCCAGGTGCCCCGAATGTTGGAAGTTTCAGAGATATTGCCAATATTATGGGCAATATGATGCAGCGAAGCAAGCAGCTCAACTTCAACCAGATGTTGGTGGGTTTCATGACTCGCATAATGAGACCCGGCTGGTGCTAATGTGAATCCTCATGCCGCAGCTCCCGAATGCGGGAGGTTTAGCCGGAACTCCTCATACTCGCCCGATGGAGAGTTTTCTCGAAGATGCAAGTACCCACTTTTACCGGAGTTACCAAGGACCCCTTGTTTCCTAACAAGTGGCTTCGTGAGTTGGAGAAGGCTTTCCGACATCCGCAATGCTCGGAAGCTCGTAAGATTTTGTTTGTCGAGCGTAGTTGCAACAAGAAGCCGATGCATGGTGGATTTCCACTCGTCCCTGTTTTGGAAGGTTTGCATGCCGGAGTTGTAACTTGGGGAGTTATTCAAAGAGGCTTTTTGTATGAACTACTTTCCCGAGGCGGTGAAGGATGCGAAGGAAGCCGAGTTTATGATTCTCGACTCAAGGAACTTTGTCCGTGTTGGAGTACCACAGAAGTTCGAGGAGCTTCATTTCTTTGCTCCGATTCTTTGAAGGAAGACCTCGCCAAAGCAAAGAAGTTCTTCAAAGGACTGCGCCCGCCATTAAAGCTTACCTCACACCCATCAGCCTATAGTGAGCTATGCTCAAGTGGTGCAGAACTCGAAGAAGTTGGAAGAAACAGAGAAGGAAAGTGCTCGGGTGCAAAAGCCTTGGCAGTCAAGGAATTCTGGTTTGGTGGATCGCAATGACCGTCATTATGTGAGACCTACACCCTACCCCACTCCTACCTTTCGTGCTAAGAGTGTAGGTCGTAACACGGGTTTTCAGCAGCCCGGCCAGTTTAAAAAAAGATGGCGGAAACCGACCACCAGCAAGTGCAAGTGCAAGTGCAAGTGCAAGGCCTTTTGTTCGAAGCCCTCTCGTTGCAGCAGCCACCCCCGTTGGATCCAAAGCAATCCCGTTTGCTTCTACCGCAAGCAAGCTGGTCATTTCGCTCGTGCTCGTCCGGCGGCC
Organism: Hakea prostrata; assembly: GCF_041222555.1. Classification (NCBI taxonomy): domain Eukaryota; kingdom Viridiplantae; phylum Streptophyta; class Magnoliopsida; order Proteales; family Proteaceae; genus Hakea; species Hakea prostrata. Next base: position 99,672 of record NW_028291256.1, read on the forward strand.
CGCCCAAAGCAGCCCGCCCCCATGGTGAAGAGTGCTCCCCGCTCCTCCCTCCGGTAGAGTTTTCAGTATTTCCAAGATCGAGCAGGATCCAAGCCATGATGTGATTACAGGTACATTGTTAGTCGCTTCTATTTTCGCATTTGTCTTATTTGATACGGGTGCATCTCATTCGTTCATGTCATCTCGCATTCATCAAGAAGACTAACCTAATCCCCGAGAAGTTGTCTAGTTGTTTATTGATTAGTACACCTACTGGTCCTGTTGTGAAACTAGATAAGGGGTTATCTAAATGTCCCGTGTTGGTTGGTGAGAAGAACTTGGAAGCCAATTTTGTGATTCTTGACATGAAGGACTTCGATGTTATTTTGGGAATCGATTGGTTGACAGCCCACAAAGCCGTGTTCCTTTGTTCCTCAAAGAAGATTCAGTTCCATATTTGTGGAAGTCCGGTCTTTGAATTTCAGTGGTGAAAAGAGAAGGGTTTGTAAGAAGGTGCTGTCTGCACCGATGCAAGTCTATGCCCTAGTGGATGATGCTTCATCCGAAGGCAAGGGTATAGTGGAGAAAAGAGTCGATGAAGTCGTAGTTGTCTGCGACTTTGTTGATGTCTTCCCCGATGATCTATCAGAGTGCCTCCGGACAGAGATGTCGAATTCTCTATTGATCTCGTCCCCGGTGCCGCACCGGTATCTAAAGCTCCGTATAGGATGGCTCCTACCGAGTTGAAAGAGTTGCAAAATCAGTTGAATGAGCTCATTGATAGAGGTTTCGTACAGCCTAGTGTGTCACCTTGGGGAGCTCCGGTCTTGTTCGTCAAAAAGAAAGACGGTAGTATGCGCTTGTGCATCGACTACCGTGAGTTGAATAAGTTGACTATCAAGAATAGATATCCGCTGCCCGTAATCGATGATCTCTTCGATCAGCTTGAAGGGTGCAGTTGTGTTCTCGAAGATTGACTTAAGGTCCGGATATCACCAATTGAAAGTGAAGTCTAGTGATATCTTCAAGACAGCTTTCCGAACGCGGTATGGTCACTATGAGTTTAGAGTCATGCCCTTCGGATTGACCAATGCTCCCTGCGGTGTTCATGGACCTCATGAACCGAGTATTTCATGATGTGCTTGATAAGTTTGTGATTGTTTTCATTGATGACATCTTGATCTATTCGAAGAGCGAAGAAGAGCATGCGAGTCATCTAAGTTTCACTTTGCAAAGGTTGCGGGAAAAGAAGTTGTTTGCTAAGTTTAGCAAGTGTGATTCTCCGGCTTAAGAGAGTGGTTTTCCTTGGTCATGTAGTTTCAGCCGAAGGTATTCGTGTCGATCCCGAAAAGGTCCAAGTCGTGGCTGATTGGGAGAGACCGAAGTCAAGAACGGAAATAAGAAGTTTTCTTGGATTGGCGGGTTACTACCGAAGGTTTATTGAGAACTTTTCTCGGTTGGCTGCTCCTATGACTAAGTTGACCAGGAAAGAAGAGAAGTTCGTTTGGTCCGACGCCCGTGAGAAGAATTTCCAAGAGTTGAAAGATAGATTGACAAGTGCCCCGGTTTTGACTATACCCGATAGTTCCGGTGGTATGACAAGCTTTATACCGATGCGCCAAAGATTGGTTTGGGTTGTGTACTCGATGCAACATGGCAAGGTCGTAGCCTATGCTTCTCGGCAATTGAAGGATTATGAGCGGAATTACCCCACTCACGATCTAGAACTTGCCGCCGTTGTCTTTGCTTTGAAGATTTGGAGACATTATCTCTACGGTGAGAAGATTGCCATTTTCACGGATCATAAGAGTTTGAAATACTTCTTTACCCAAAAGGAGTTGAACATGAGACAAAGGAGATGGTTGGAACTAGTCTCCGATTATGATTGTGATATTCAAGATCATCCCGGGAAAGCAAATGTGGTTGCCGATGCTCTTAGTAGGAAGAACCAGAAGAAGACTTTGGATTTGAATGCTTTGAGTTTACCATTGTGGTCTTCTATTGAGAGTTTTGATTTGGAAATCGTTCCTGAGAATTCTGATTTTATTCTTTCTCGCCATGACGGCAAGATCTGGTCTTAGAGATAAGATTGTTGCTCACAGAAGTTCGATCAAGAGTTTTTGATCAAAGTTGAGAAGATTTCTTCGGATCCCGAGTCGGACCCCGACTTTGGTATATCCATGGATGGTGCTTTGTTGTTTAGAGGAAGACTGTGTGTGCCTCGCAAACGAAGAAGTTAAGAAAGAAATATTGAAGGAAGCACACACCAACTACTTTTTATCAGACACCCGGGAAGCACCAAGATGTACAAGGACTTGAAGGAACATTTCTGGTGGATTGGTCTAAAGGCGGATGTTGATGATTTTGTTGCCAAGTGTGAGACTTGCCAACGTGTGAAAGCCGTTCGACAACCTCCATCCTGGATTACTTCAACCCCTTCCTATTCCTAGTTGGAAGTGGGAAGATATCTCCATGGACTTTGTGACTAGCTTGCCTCGGACAAGTAAAGGCAATGATACCGTGTGGGTGATTGTTGATAGGTTGACCAAATCAGCCCATTTCATTCCTATGAAGATCACTCATACCTGGATAAGCTAGCCGGGCTTTATGTGGATAATGTGGTTCGTCCGCATGGTGTGCCATTGAGTATTGTTTCGGATCGTGATCCTAGGTTCACCTCAAGGTTTTGGAATAGTTTGCAGAAGGCCTTGGGAACCCAATTGAACTTGAGTACAGCTCATCATCCACAGTCTCGATGGACAATCCGAGCGGACAATTCGGACATTGGAAGACATGCTCAGATCTTGTGTGGTGGATATGGGTGGTAATTGGGATGAACACCTAGCTTTGGTTGAGTTTGCCTATAACAACAGCTTATCAAGCAACAATAGGCATGGCTCCATTCAAGGCTTTGTATGGTAGTACTTGTAGGACACCTTTGTACTGGATCGAGACAGGTGAAAGAAAAGTCTTAGGTCCCGAGATGATTGAAGCTACAAGTGCTATGGTAGATATGATAAGAGAAAGGATTAAGTCCGCCTTGGCCGAGACAGTAAATCTTATGCCGATAAGAGAAGGACCGATTTGGAATTTCAAGTTGGAGAGAAAGTCTTTCTCAAGGTCTCACCAATGAAGGGTGTGATGAGATTCAATGTTAAGGGAAAGCTTAGCCCTCGTTACATTGGACCTTTCGAGATTTTGGAAAAGGTTGGACCCGTTGCGTATCGATTAGCATTACCTCCGCCTCTTGCTGGTGTGCACAATGTGTTTCATATTTCGATGCTCCGAAAATACATAGAGAATCCGGAACACATTTTGCAGCAAGCACCTGAAGGACTTAGTGCTGATTTGACCTATGATGAAGAACCGGCCGAAATCCCGGATAGGAAGGACAAGCAGCTGCGGAATCGCGCCATTCCTTTGGTGAAGATTCGGTGGAAGAACCATACCCCTGAAGAAGCTTCTTGGGAGAAGGAAGAAGACATGAAGGAGAAGTTTCCTTACCTCTTTGGAAGCACAGTACGCTTTCAATTTCGGGGACGAAATTTCTTTAAGGGGGGAGAATGTGAAACCCAGCCCTAACCTTGACCCGGAAACCTTGTTGTTTGTAGGTCCGATGACCCGAAGTAAGGTAAGAAGTCAGCTTTGGGCCATCCCAAGAGAGGACTTGGTGTCCGGCTTTGAATCCATGAAAGTTGATGATGAGGTTCTATTTATGGAAACCGAATCCCGATGAAGATCTAATTAGTTGATGGACTTGGAGTGCTCTCTATCTTGGTTTGAAGGCATTTCTACCTATTAGGTAAGTCACTTGACTTGTGTGCAAAACCCCTTTAGGATTGGATTTGATCTGGACCTTCAATTCCCTCGTTTTGGCCTTGTTGTCAGCATTGGTCGACCGATTGGTCGACCGGGCCAGTCGACCAATCCACTCGACCAATGAGTGTCTGTCTTTGGCAATTAGGTTGATTCTTGCTCTATTTATGTCCAACCTCGAGTCCACTTCGTATTTGCTGCCTCCAAACCCTCTGGAACGAACCAAAGACCTCTGCAAGTCATCTCTCTTGCATCCTTGGTGTTTTCTTGACGGATCTTCGTCGGAACTCTTCTTTTTGCATCAAAAGGTATGTCTACTCTCTCTTCTTCTCCTCCATCTTTGTTTTTCTTTCCTTTTTGAGTTGAGACAGAGAAGAGATGCTGCATCCTCTGTTGCAAACATCTCTCGAACATGTTCTCATGATCATCCTAAGGATTTAAGGCTAGAACAATGATCTTAACCATGATCATTGCAAGCTTTTGAAGGATTCATGATCAAACCATGATTTAATCTCTGTTAATCTTCTAATCTGAATTCTGATCTCTTTGGATCTTCTTTCATTGATCATGTTAGTGATTAATGGTTGTGTTTTCTTTCCATGATCCATAATCCATAGAATTCTATTTGTTCTCTTCTACCTTACTATGTGTTCTTCATGATGCATGATAGTTACATATATGGTAGGTTTTATTTCCTTATTTAGATTTATGCTTCTAAGCCTTATTCCATGAAGACCTATGCATGTTTTCATGTTTTCATTACCGAAAGCAATGATCCATCCTCCTATAGTTCTTGTCCTTGTTTTCTATTTCAAATTCATCAAGATCCATATTTGAGTTAATTATGGTAACTTTTTGTTTCCTAATTTGGATCTTGATACCTTGATTTGATTAGTGTTTTGAGGTCCCCTATATGCTAGAATACTACTGATGTAGTCTACCCCTTGATTAGTACCCTTTTGAACCACCAAATTCGGATTTCATATCTTAAAACTCTGATTTTATAGGTTATCGTCCGCATTGGTCGACCGATTGGTCGATGGACCACTCGACCAATCCACTCGACCAATGAGTACAAAGCAACTCCGAATTGGTCTGTTTCGGATGTTTTGATATATTTTCTGTTAGGGATCCTTCCTAATATGTTGTATATACTTGTTTAGGACCTTCTTCTCAAGTTTGCCAAGATCTTACTTGAATTCTTAGGATCCTTTTGCGAGTTATAAAAGGTAAGGATGGTTATTTCCTTAATTACATAGATAGCATGAATCTAGTTTCTATATTTGAATATCATTAATATGTTTCCTAAATTAGATTCTTACAATGATATACTACTGTTGCATAACTTTGATTACAGTAGCATTACTTATTCATATTGAGTTGATTCATGTATGATTTACTTACCAATGTTATACAAGTGATTGTAATACTGATTTCTTTCCATATATGAAGTTACCATATATGTGATGATATGAATTGATGCATGTGTATGCTTAAGTATGGTTTGGAAAGGAGAGGTGTCCTTTTGACACTTCTGTCCTTGGACTACTACGGAAATATTATGGGATGTTTCCGGAGATGCCCTCTGGACACCTTCCTAAACTGTTGGATGACATATCTAGGATTGTCTAGTAGTGTTTGGCTAGGATGTCCTGTTATGTCGACCCTAATCGGAGGGGTATTGAGACCGAACGACCCGTGGTAGCAATGGGGATTCATGGGCGCTCAAGACCGGTAACCAACCCGTGAGAGGACAGGAATCACATTGTGGGGGCCATTTATTGGTAGGGTTGCATATGGTTAGACTTGGGCTCACGGGCGCTTAAGACCGGTAACCAACCCGTGAGAGGACGTGAGAGCTTCCCGTTTACCATATGTGGATGATCAATAGGGTTGATGAGTCCGTAGTCCGAGTTGGTCGGTGCCATAGGATACGCCGACTCTAGTGTGAAGGATACCGGAAAGGATCGTCAGGGGACGAGGAATGGAAGTATCTCGGATCGACTTGATGTAACCGAGTAGAAGACTTGCATTTGGCTAGGTTTTACCCCCGACATGCGCCAAGTACTTATACCAAATGGTTGTGAGAGAGTGTGTTGACTTAACCCCCCGCCAAGGTTTGTCCCGAGGGATGAAGGACCCATTACCAATCGGCTGCTCAAGACCGGTGAAATGATCCGTGAGAGAATCCAAGATATCTTAAATGGTTGAGGATGTGAGTGGACTTTCCTAAAGAAGTACGGTGCTATGACTTAAAGCATGTCCGCCAATAGAGACCAAAGCATCCATAGAGTTAGATTTATTCATTCATTGTTTGTCTCATATCATATTGCATTTATGTTTGTTCTGGAATCCTCGCCATTTATGTTATTATGGATTTTAATCGCTTTACCGAGTTTCTTTGAAACTCATTCCTTTATTGTACAATGTTGTTAGACTATCCTGCAGGTACTGAGTACTATGACGGTCCCTATGAGGAAGCGCAAGGCGAAGAGACATATCTCCAGGAAGGTGATTGCGGTTACCACAATTACTCTGAAGATCCCGCGAGTGGTTATGCTCCGTAAGATGCTTAGTCCGACCATTGAGTGGAAGCGTCCTTGTGCTATTTATGAGATCTATACCTACAAGGATGTCGTCTATAAAGTGGAGAATAATTTAGTTACCCAATGTACTTGCTACTGGGATTAGTTTTTGTCTAGTTTATTCTTTAGAGCTACTTTTCCGCTGGATGTAAAGTGGGATTTTTGCTTCACTTTACTTATCTGTTTGATACTCTGATTATATCTATTATTCTGATTCGTTTATGATTCATTCTTTCATTATTGGATCTATGATTTATCTTCCCCCCTCTTTTTTTTTTTTTTTTTTTTTTTTTTTTTTTTTTTTTTGGGGGTTTATCACCCCCCAACTTTTTTTTTGGTTTTTATTTCACCCTTTTTTTTTTTTTTTAGTTTTTTTTTGGTGGGGGGGGCGTGACACTAGGAGAACTGAAAATTTTCCCTAGGCGTGACGATCGATTCAACGGACTGCAAGGAAGTACTATTGATTCAAATACAAGGTTGGTTACAGGAGTGAGAACTCACTCACCAATTGTTAGACGTGTTGTTCGTGATGACGATCGTGCTGTTCATGATAATGATCGTGTTGTTCATGATGATCGTGTTGTCCATGATAATGATCGCGTTGTTCGAGGTCATGATCGTGTTGCTGAAGATCAATCAACACATATTGGTCAAGAATTGCCTAATATCAATCAGAAGCTCAGGCAATTGGCGAGAGGGAGGATAACTGATGATATCTATTCAGTTATTCGAAAGACTCCATTTGCTGAGCCCATTGCTAGATACCAATTTCCTCACAATTTTCGTTTGCCAACTTTTTCTACATTCGATGGCTCCGAAGATCCCACGGCCCACATCGGTTATTATCAGCAGACTATGGCAATTGCAGGTAATTCTGATGAAATTCTTTAACTGGAGCGGCACAAAAATGGTTTTCGAACCTCCCATCGGGAAGGATCGTGAATTTTGATGAGTTGGCACGGAAATTTATAGGGCGATTCCATAGTGGAATCCAGATCAAGAAGACCGAGGAAACCTTGTTTACTATTAGACAAGGGAAGAGTGAATCGATCCAGGAATACCTGAAAAGATTCAACAGGGTTACAATGGAGATAGAGAATCTAGATGAGCAAGTAGCTAAAACTGCTTTGTTCACTGGACTCACAAATCGACGACTCTTGGAGTTATTACTTCAAGATATGCCTACAACTTACGCTGAATTGGTACAGAGATGCCAAAAACAAGCAGAAGTCACGGAAATCTTAGACGCACACCAGGGGGATAATAAAGCCTCCATGAGAGAACAAAAGGCTCCTGAGAACAAGCAGAAGCCGAAGCAGAATATTCGAGATCGAGTTGGAAAGTCTCATCAGGCGTGGCGGTAGCGATCTCCCGAAAAAAGTGAGTATACTCCATTAAATACTCCTCGGGCTGATATTCTGAATATTATCAAAAAATGGAATATCTTGAAGTGGCCTCTGAAGCTTCCTACAAAACCTGGGGAGCAGGATTGAGAAAAGTATTGCCGATTCCACAAGGATTATGGCCATTATACCAATGATTGCAGACATTTAAAGGTGGATATTGAGAGATTGATATCCCAGGGACATTTGTCCAGCTTCATCAATAGAAGGCGAGAGCAACCACGCGATGCAGTAGTAAAAAGGGACCGTTCGGTTAGCCCATATCAACCGAAGGAGGTTCCTAAATCTAAGAAGGGTAAGGAAGTGATTGATGCTACTCGATCACCGATCCTTACAATATTTGGAGGTCCTGAGCCTGAATCACTTCGGAGGTTGAAAGAAAAATCCAAATTCGTTGAAACCGGAGAAATACAGAAGCGTAAGAGGTCAAATGGTGAGGGTTCGATCACCTTTTGCGAAGAAGTTGAGAGAGGCGTGTGTCTGCCTCACGATGATGCCATAGTCATCAAGGTAGAGATTGCACGCCGCGAAGTACACAGGGTGTTAGTTGACATCGGATCTGCTGCAGACCGTTTATCTTATGCAGCTTATCAAAAACTTAAGGTGGATGAAGACTTGATGGAGCCATCATCCACGCATCTATATGGCTTTGCAGGATCATCTGCAATAGAGGAAGGATCGGTCCAGTTGGACCTGTCGATTGGAAGTTTCCCCAAGGAAGCTACCGTTCGGGTAAATTTCTTGGTAGTTCGGGATCTCCCTACTTACAATGTAATCCTTAGGAGACCATCCTTATCAAAATTAGGTGCTACTGTTTCTATGAAACACCTCAAAATAAATTCTCGACTGAGATGGGAATCGGTCAAGTTTCATCTGACCAGAGAATTTCTCGGCAATGTTATGTTGCATATCTGAAAGACAAGGAAGGCCCAAGAAAGGTAACGGAGTTACCAATTGAAGTGCGAGATGATCGGGGATGAAGCAGAAATGCAAAGGCCCGAGCCAGTAGAAAAGTTGGAGCAAATCCAGTTGTATCCCGGTGATGATAAAAGAGTTACTTATATCAGGTTTGAGCAACTGGAAGATTTCAAAGGAGAGTTGAAGTCTTTTCTTCAACAAATAGTGACATGTTCGCGTGGTCTGCAGATGACATGCTAGGAATTGATCGGCATGTTGCAGAGCACAAACTTTGGATAGATCCAAAGGTGAAACCAGTTATCCAAAACAGGAGAAAATTCTCCATGGAGAAATATGATGTTGTTCGGGGCGAAGTCGAAAAACTGAAGAGTTCTGGTTTCATCGAACCAATTGAATGCCCAATCTGGTTGGCCAACATGGTAATGGTCAAAAAGGCAAACGGGAAGTGGAGGATGTGTAAAGATTACACAGACCTCAACAAGGCTTGTCTTAAAGATTGTTACCCATTGCTTAGGATTTATCTACTGATAGATGCAACTGCAGGGTATGAAACCTTGAGTTTCATGGATGCCTACTCGGGGTATAATCAGATCCTCATGAACAAGGAGGACGAAAATTTTACGGCTTTCAGGACTGATCGTGAAAGTTTTTACTATAAAGTCATGCCATTCGGCCTGAAGAATGCAGGAGCTACTTATTAGAGGGCCGTCAACAAAATTTTCAAGGACTTGATCGGGAAAAATGTAGAAGCTTATGTTGACGATATGCTGGTAAAGAGCATTGCAAGAACGAAGCATATTGAAGATTTAATAGAAGTATTTTTAGTACCACGAAAATACCAGATGAAGTTGAATCCGGAGAAATGTGCCTTCGGCGTCTCGTCAGGCAAATTATTGGGCTTCATGGTATCACAAAGGGGTATTAAGGCTAATCCGGCCAAAATACAAGCTTTGATAAACATGGAGGACTCCAAAACTATTCGGGATGTGCAGTGCTTGATGGAGAGAGTAGCCGCTTTGAACCGTTTCATCTCACAATCTGGAGAAAAATGTCTACCTTTTTTCAAAGCTCTCAAAGACTTGAGGGGTAGCAAGGAGGCAAAGTGGACTGAGGAATGTCAGAAAGCTTTCGAAGAATTGAAGGAGACACTAGGAAGACCACCGCTATTATCTCAACCCGAGAAGGGAGAAGTCTTGCAGCTATATTAAGCGGCATCTCCTTCGGCGGTCAGCGCAGTTCTCGTTCGGGAAGAGGACAAGAAGCAATGGCCAATTTATTATGTCAGCCACGTACTACTGGACGCGGAAACACGGTATTCTAAGATCGAGAAGCAGGCTCTAGCTCTTATGATAGCAGCCAGAAAACTACGACCATATTTGAGGCTCATTCCATTGAGGTATTTACTACTTTCCCTCTTAGTAAAGTTCTTCGTAAACCTGATTTGTCTGGAAAAATGGTGGCATGGTCGGTTGAACTCAGTGAGTTCCAAGTAAGCTTTAAGCCTCGAACGACAATCAAAGCTCAAGCACTAGCCGACTTTGTAGTAGAGACTACTGCACCCATGGAAGAAGTTATCGAACCCACTATCTCGACAATTTGGGACGTATATGTGGATGGTTTGAGTAACAAGGATGGAGCAGGGGCTGGAATTCTCCTGAAGAGTCTGGCAGGATTTATTATTCAGTATGCATTAAGATTTGCATTCGAGGCGAGTAATAACGAGGCGGAGTACGAAGCCCTTATAGCTGGACTTAGGTTGTCAAAGGCATTAGCAATAGCAGACATAACTATTTATAGTGACTCTCATCTAATTGTCAACCAAGTACAGGGGGAATATGGTGTTAAGGAACCCCTGTCACATCCACCTAGCCGGTATCCTATCTGGCATACCCGGGATGTGATCCACAGCCCGAAGATCCAGATCGAGCGGCCATGCCTCCCACATACACGATAACATAATCATGAACAATATAATCAATGTATAAAGTAAACAATAAATAGATCAACTGAATGAGAAAAGGGTAATTAATCAGAGTGCGGAAACATTAAGTAACATCTTCTAAGTAACAAAGTCTCAAAGAGAAAGAGTGATCAGAAGTCACTCCTTCACAATCAACAGGACAGTGGTAAATCAAGTTAAGTTACAACCAATGTTATGAACAAATCCATAGGAACTAGAGAGAGAATATCCAAATGATTACAGTCATCCAGGGAAATGGGGCCTACACATAGGTTTCCTCTATCCTAATGATATCCTCTTCGAAAGTATGGATGAAGTAAACCCAACGTGGCCGCTCCCTCACTAATGTGGGGCTAACCCTGGTACGCACTATAATCCTCCTCGGTATAGCAATCCTGACTCTCCGCGTAGCCATCACCCGAAGGGTAGTATGCGGGATCATAGCTCGGGTCATAGAAGGTGCCATCAAGGTCTTCTGTATCTGCAGTATAATCTAACAAATTGCACAAAGGAATGAGTTCAAAAGAACTCAGCAAGGCAAGTCGTTTCATAATCCACAGTTCACCCAACACAAGTCAAAATATGATGCAATATGATATGAGACAATTATGAAATATGATTCTAATCTTAAGTATGCTAGTCTCTAAGGTAGACACACTTTAAGTCATGGCACCATACTTCTTTGGGTCGTCAGTCACTTCCCCTCAATCATAAGATATCTTGGGTCTGCCGGGGAAGTTCGGTAAAGTCATCTCAAAACCATGGTTGGGGATTTAGTCACCACTCTCTCACATCACCGTTTGGTATAAGTACTGGTGCATGTCACAGTAAAGCCTAGCCCAATGCAAGTCATCTACTCAGTGATATCATGTCAGATCAAAATACGTCCATTCCACGCCCCCGGTGATCCTTTCCGGTATCCTTCACACTAGAGTCAGCGTAATCCTGGATTACGGACTCATCAACCCTATTGGTCATCCACATATAGTAAACGGGAAGCTCTCACGTCCTCTCACGGGTTGGTTACCAGTCTTGAGTGCCCGTGAGCCCAAGTTTATCCATATGCAACCCTACCAATAAATGGCCCCTTTCGGGTATCTGCAATATAGTTCAAGTCCTCTCACGAAATGGGTACCGGTCTTGAGCGCCCTTCAACCATACTCTACCATGGGTCGTTCGGTCTCAGTACCCTTCCGATTCGGGTCTGATAGGACAAGGGAAATCCTAACCATACACCTAGACAATCCTATACATGTCATCCAATAACCCAGGAAAGTGTCGATGGACACCTTCGGGGAATATCCCATACTACTCCCTCCAATGTCCAAGGACAAAAGTGTCGAAAGGACACTTCTCAATCCCCAGTCATATGTAGTCGATCACAATCTCAATCTCATCATATTATACTAAATCAATGATTCATCATATAAACAAATACATATCATAACATGATTTATCATACATGAATCATAAAGTAAAACTGAACATGAAATTCTAAATGATATATACATTCTATTACTGATAAGAAAACACATAACATTCATGTATAGTAAAGGATTACTCATATGATCATAACCATTAAGTTCCCATATTGTAAGCATGTTGGTATAATTAACATACTTGAGTTAACGACTGTCCTTACCTTAATTAAGTTGTAAATAGATTCAATGATTACCAAGTATGGTCCCAAAATTAGTGTTGATACCCTAGATAATCATACAATTATTGTCAGAGAAGAAAGCAATTAAATTGGGGTTCAAACGGATCAAATTGGCTGAGTACAGGGCCTTAACAACTCTTGGTTGACTGGCTTGGTCGACTGTCAGTCGACCAAGACTTGTTATCTTCAGGACAGAGTGGGGAAGGATTAAGGAATTGAAAGGGGGGAAACCCATGGTTAAGTGTTTACAAGGTTGCAGCACTTCAGCCATGGTTTCAATGATCATTAATTGATAGAAACATGAATAGATTAGGAGAGGAATAAAAGAAATCATACCTTGAGTTGATGATTAGTGTATACAATAAAGAATGGAGTCAAAGATCTTCCCAAACTTCAAGGAATAGCCAAAGAGAGTGTCCAACCTCGAGCTCTGGAGTGCCAATGATTAGTTTAGGTCCTCATTCACGAGTTCCAAAAAGGTAGGGGCAAAATAGGAAGAGATTTAGTGCAAAATCGAATTCCATTACTCTTGGTCGACTGTTAGTCGACCAAGCACTCGACCAAGCTATGACAACAACTTCAGGAGTGGATTCAGAAGGCTATACAGGGTCAAATCGAGCGGGGTTTTCTCCTACAAGTCAATCAACAAGTCTAGTTTCAGAAAATACCTTCTGATTGATCCCGGGGTTCCAAGAAGTCCTTCAACTAATTCAATCTTCATCGATGCGCAGATTTTTACTCAACACTGACAATGTGCACAAGTTAGCGGCATCATTGTCAATGTCCATAGGCTCAGCATCAAGCATCGAATCATCCACTAAGAGGGCCCACAGGTCTCTTCTACCACCACTTCGGGTCTTCGGACCTGCAACAGTATAAAATCCGGGCCGAGTCAGGGTTAGGATAAAGCCGGATTTTACATTCTCCCCCCCTTAAAAGAAATTTCGTCCTCGAAATTGAAGCGTACCTGTGCTTCCAAAAAGATGAGGAAACTTCTCTCTTATGTCTTCTTCTTTCTCCCATGAGGCTTCTTCCGGGGTATGGTTCTTCCACCGAATCTTCACCAAAGGGATGGTGCGATTCCGCAGCTGCTTGTCCTTCTTATCAAGAATTTCGGCTAGTCCTTCATCATAAGAAAGATCGGCATTGAGCCCTTCGGGAGCTTGCTGTAATATGTGCTTTGTGTTCTCTATGTACTTTCGGAGCATAGAAACATGGAACACACTGTGAACTCCAGCAAGGGATGGGGGCAATGCCAAGCGATAGGCAACAGGTCCAACCTTCTCCAGAATCTCATAAGGTCCAATGAAGCGAGGGCTAAGCTTTCCCTTTACATTGAATCTCGTCACCCCTTTCATAGGTGACACTTTAAGGAAAACTTTTTCTCCAATTGGAAACTCCAGATCAGTCCTTCTCTTGTCGGCATAAGATTTCTGTCTTGACTCAGGGCAGACTTAATTCTTTCTCTAATCATGTCGACCATTGCACTTGTAGCTTCAATCATTTCTGGACCTAAGACTTTTCTTTCACCTGTCTCAGTCCAATACAAAGGTGTCCTACAAGTGTTACCGTACAAAGCTTTGAATGGAGCCATGCCTATTGTTGCTTGATAACTGTTGTTATAGGCAAACTCCACTAAAGCTAAGTGTTCATCTCAATTTCCACCCATGTCCACCACACAGGATCTAAGCATATCCTCTAAGATTTGAATTGTACGCTCAGATTGTCCATCAGACTGTGGATGATGGGCTGTACTCAGATTCAATTGGGTTCCCAAGGCTTTCAGTAAACCATTCCAAAACCTTGAGGTGAACCTAGGATCACGATCAGAAACAATACTCACAGGCACTCCGTGTAGCTGAACCACATTGTCCACATGAAGTCTAGCTAGCTTATCCAAAGTATAAGTGATCTTCATAGGAATGAAATGGGCTGATTTGGTCAATTTATCGACGATCACCCACACAGAGTCATTTCGCTTACTTGTTCGCGGCAAGCTAGTCATGAAGTCCATGGAGATATCTTCCCACTCCCGGTGGGGGATGGGGGGGGGGGGAACAAATCGGGGGGGGGGGGGGGGAAACAAATTTAAATATTTAGTAGCTCCCAACTTTGCGAAGGGGACTTTTAAATTCCTTTTTAAAAGTTTTACCTAAAAATTTTTTTTTTATTTTTTTTTAGTTTGGGGGTTTGGGGGGGTGTTGTGGATGGGGTGGGGTGTTTTTTTTTTTTTTTTTTTTTTTTTTTTTTTCTATTTATGGTGAAACGTGGCCTTAACCTCCTTCCCTTTTTTTGTTGTTTTTGTTGTTTTTTTTTTAGGTCCGATGACCAGTAAGGTAAGAAGTCAGCTTTGGGCCATCCCGAAGAGAGGACTTGGTGTCGGCTTTGAATCCATGAAAGTTGATGATGAGGTTCTATTTATGGAAACTGAATCCTGATGAAGATCTAATTAGTTGATGGACTTGGAGTGCTCTCTATCTTGGTTTGAAGGCATTTCTACCTATTAGGTAAGTCACTTGACTTGTGTGCAAAACCCCTTTAGGATTGGATTTGATCTCCGGACCTTCAATTCCCTGTTTTGGCCTTCTTTGTCAAGCATTGGTCGATCGATTGGTCGATCGGGCCAATCGACCAATCCACTCGACCAATGAGTGTTGTCTTTGGCAATTAGGTTGATTCTTGCTCTATTTAAGTCCAACCTCGAGTCCACTTCGTATTCGCTGCCTCCAAACCCTCTGGAACGAACCAAAGACCTCTGCAAGTCATCTCTCTTGCATCCTTGGTGTTTTCTTGACGGATCTTCGTCGGAACTCTTCTTTTTGCATCAAAAGGTATGTCTACTCTCTCTTCTTCTCCTCCATCTTTGTTTTTCTTTCCTTTTTGAGTTGAGACAGTAGAAGAGATGCTGCATCCTCTGTTGCAAACATCTCTGAACATGTTCTCATGATCATCCTAAGGATTTAAGGCTAGAACAATGATCTTAACCATGATCATTGCAAGCTTTTGAAGGATTCATGATCAAACCATGATTTAATCTCTGTTAATCTTCTAATCTGAATTCTGATCTCTTTGGATCTTCTTTCATTGATCATGTTAGTGATTAATGGTTGTGTTTTCTTTCCATGATCCATAATCCATAGAATTCTAGTTGTTCTCTTCTACCTTACTATGTGTTCTTCATGATGCATGATAGTTACATATATGGAAGGTTTTATTTCCTTATTTAGATTTATGCTTCTAAGCCTTATTCCATGAAGACCAATGTATGTTTTCATGTTTTCATTACCGAAAGCAATGATCCATCCTCCTATAGTTCTTGTCCTTGTTTTCTATTTCAAATTCATCAAGATCCATATTTGAGTTAATTATGGTAACTTTTTGTTTCCTAATTTGGATCTTGATACCTTGATTTGATTAGTGTTTTGAGGTCCCCTATATGCTAGAATACTACTGATGTAGTCTACCCCTTGATTAGTACCCTTTTGAACCACCAAATTCGGATTTCATATCTTAAAACTCCGATTTTATAGGTTATCATGCATTGGTCGACCGATTGGTCGATGGGACCACTCGACCAATCCACTCGACCAATGAGTACAGCAACTCCAGAATTGGTCTGTTTCGGATGTTTTGATATATTTTCTGTTAGGGATCCTTCCTAATATGTTGTATATACTTGTTTAGGACCTTCTTCTCAAGTTTGCCAAGATCTTACTTGAATTCTTAGGATCCTTTTGCGAGTTATAAAAGGTAAGGATGGTTATTTCCTTAATTACATAGATAGCATGAATCTAGTTTCTATATTTGAATATCATTAATATGTTTCCTAAATTAGATTCTTACAATGATATACTACTGTTGCATAACTTTGATTACAGTAGCATTACTTATTCATATTGAGTTGATTCATGTATGATTTACTTACCAATGTTATACAAGTGATTGTAATATTGATTTCTTTCCATATATGAAGTTACCATATATGTGATGATATGAATTGATGCATGTGTATGCTTAAGTATGGTTTGGAAATGAGAGGTGTCCTTTCGACACTTCGTCCTTGGACTACTACGGAAATATTATGGGATGTTTCCGGAGATGCCCTCTCGGACACCTTCCTAAACCGTTGGATGACATATCTAGGATTGTCTAGTAGTGTTTGGCTAGGATGTCCTGTTATGTCGGACCCTAATCGGAGGGGTATTGAGACCGAACGACCCGTGGTAGCAATGGGGATTCATGGGCGCTCAAGACCGGTAACCAACCCGTGAGAGGACAGGAATCACATTGTGGGGGCCATTTATTGGTAGGGTTGCATATGGTTAGACTTGGGCTCACGGGCGCTTAAGACCGGTAACCAACCCGTGAGAGGACGTGAGAGCTTCCCGTTTACCATATGTGGATGATCAATAGGGTTGATGAGTCCGTAGTCCGAGTTGGTCGGTGCCATAGGATACGCTGACTCTAGTGTGAAGGATACCGGAAAGGATCGTCGGGGACGAGGAATGGAAGTATCCGGATCCGACTTGATGTAACCGAGTAGAAGACTTGCATTTGGCTAGGTTTTACCCCGACATGCGCCAAGTACTTATACCAAATGGTTGTGAGAGAGTGTGTTGACTTAACCCCCGCCAAGGTTTGTCCTGAGGGATGAAGGACCCATTACCAATCGGCTGCTCAAGACCGGTGAAATGATCCGTGAGAGAATCCAAGATATCTTAAATGGTTGAGGATGTGAGTGGACTTTCCTAAAGAAGTACGGTGCTATGACTTAAAGCATGTCCGCCTAATAGAGACCAAG
The DNA here is from genome assembly GCF_041222555.1 of Hakea prostrata. Lineage (NCBI taxonomy): Eukaryota > Viridiplantae > Streptophyta > Magnoliopsida > Proteales > Proteaceae > Hakea > Hakea prostrata. The sequence goes on from NW_028291256.1 coordinate 116,794, forward strand.
CATCCATAGAGTTAGATTTATTCATTCATTGTTTGTCTCATATCATATTGCATTTATGTTTGTTCCGGAATCCTGCCATTTATGTTATTATGGATTTTAATCGCTTTACCGAGTTTCTTTGAAACTCATTCCTTTATTGTACAATGTTGTTAGACTATCCTGCAGTACCGAGTACTATGACGGTCCCTATGAGGAAGCGCAAGGCGAAGAGACATATCTCCAGGAAGGTGATTGCGGTTACCACAATTACTCTGAAGATCCCGCGAGTGGTTATGCTCCGTAAGATGCTTAGTCCGACCATTGAGTGGAAGCGTCCTTGTGCTATTTATGAGATCTATACCTACAAGGATGTCGTCTATAAAGGGGAGAATAATTTAGTTACCCAATGTACTTTGTGTTGGGGGGGGTGGGTTTTTTTTTTTTTTTTTTTTTTGTTATTTTTTCTCCCCCCCCCCCGGGGGGGGGGCCCCGGGGGGGGGGGGGGGGGGGGGGGGGGGGGGGGGGGGGGGGGGGGGGGACAAATACATAAAAAAAAAAAAAAAAAAAAAAAAAAAAAAAGAGAAGGAGGGGGGGGGAGGAAAAAAAGAAAAAAAAAAAAAAAAAAAAAAGGAAAAAAGGGATAAAAAAAAGAAAAAAAGGTGGAAGGAAAAGGGGGAAGAGAAGAGAAAAAAAAATTAATATGGGGGAGGAGGGGGGAAAAAAAGAAGAAGAAAAAAGAAAAGGAAAAGAAAGAGAATGGGGAAAGTGGGGTGGGACTAAATTATTCTCCACTTTGTAGACGACATCCTTGTAGGTGTAGATCTCATAAATAGCACAAGGACGCTTCCACTCAATGGTCGGACTAAGCATCGTACGGAGCATAACCACCCGTGGGATCTTCGAGAGTAATTGTGGTAACCGCAATCACCTTCCCCGGAGATATGTCTCTTCGCCTTGCGCTTCCTCATAGGAACCGTCATAGTACTCAGGATAGTCTAACAACATTGTACAATAAAGGAATGAGTTTCAAAGAAACTCAAGAAGGCGCTTAAAATCCATAATAACATAAATGGCAGATTCCGTAACAATCATAAATGCAATATGATATGAGACAAACAATGAATGAATGAATCTAACTCTATGTATGCTGGTCTCTATTGGCAGACATGCTTTAAGTCATAGCACCGTACTTCTTTAGGAAAGTCCACTCACATCCTCAACCATTTAAGATATCTTGGATTCTCTCACGGATCATTTCACCGGTCTTGAGCAGCCGATTGGTAATGGGTCCTTCATCCCTCGAGACAAACCTTGGCAGGGGGTTAAGTCAACACACTCTCTCACAACCATTTGGTATAAGTACTGGCGCATGTCGTGGTAAAACCTAGCCAAATGCAAGTCTTCTACTTGGTTACATCAAGTCGGATCCAGATACTTCCATTCCTCGTCCCCGACGATCCTTTCCGGTATCCTTCACACTAGAGTCGGCGTATCCTATGGCACCGACCAACTCGGACTACGGACTCATCAACCCTATTGGTTATCCACATATGGTAAACGGGAAGCTCTCACGTCCTCTCACGGGTTGGTTACCGGTCTTAAGCGCCCGTGAGCCCAAGTCTAACCATATGCAACCCTACCAACAAATGGCCCCCACAATGTGATTCCTGTCCTCTCACGGGTTGGTTACCGGTCTTGAGCGCCCATGAATCCCCATTGCTACCACGGGTCGTTCGGTCTCAATACCCCTCCGATTAGGGTCCGACATAACAGGACATCCTAGCCAAACACTACTAGACAATCCTATATATGTCATCCAACAGCTTTAGGAAGGTGTCCAGAGGGCATCTCCGGAAACATCCCATAATATTCCCGTAGTAGTCCAAGGACGAAGTGTCAAAAGGACACCTCTCCTTTCCAAACCATACGTAAGCATACACATGCATCAATTCATATCATCACATATATGGTAACTCCATATATGGAAAGAAATCAGTATAACAATCACTTGTATAACATTGGTAAGTAAATCATACATGAATCAACTCAATATGAATAAGTAATGCTACTGTAATCAAAGTTATGCAACAGTAGTATATCATTGTAAAAATCTAATTTAGGAAACATATTAATGATATTCAAATATAGAAACTAGATTCATGCTATCTATGTAATTAAGGAAAATAACCATCCTTACCTTTTATAACTCGCAAAGAATCCTAAGAAATCAAGTAAGATCTTGGCAAACTTGAGAAGAAGGTCCTAAACAAGTATATACAACATATTAGGAAAGATCCCTAGCAGAATATATATCAAAATATCCGAAATGCACCAATTCCGGGAGTTGCCGTACTCATTGGTCGAGTGGATTGGTCGAGTGGTCCAACGACCAATCAATCGACCAATGCATGACAGAGAGCTTATAAAATCAGAGTTTTAAGATATGAAATCCGAATTTGGTGGTTCAAAAGGGTACTAATCAAGGGGTAGACTATATCAGTAGTATTCTAACATAAAGGGGACCTCAAAACACTAATCAAATCAAGGTATCAAGATCCAAATTAGGAAACAAAAAGTTACCATAAATAAATCAAACATGGATCTTGATGAATTTTGAAATAGAAAACAAGGCAAAAACTATAGGAGGATGGATCATTGCTTTCGGTAATGAAAACATGAAAACATGCATAGGTCTTCATGGAATAAGGCTTAGAAGCATAAATCTAAATAAGGAAATAAAACCTACCATATATGTAACTATCATGCATCATGAAGAACACATAGTAAGGTAGAAGAGAACAACTAGAATTCTATGGATTATGGATCATAGAAAGAAAACACAACCATTAACCACTAACATGATCAATGAAAGAAGATCCAAAGAGATCGGAATTCAGATTAGGAAATTAACAGAGATTAAATCATGGTTTGATCATGAATCCTTCAAAAGCTTGCAATGATCATGGTTAAGATCATTGTTCTAGCCTTAAATCCTTAGGATGATCATGAGAACATGTTCAGAGATGTTTGCAACAGAGGATGCAGCATCTCTTCTACTGTCTCAACTCAAAAAGGAAAGAAAAACAAAGATGGAGGAGAAGAAGAGAGAGTAGACATACCTTTTGATGCAAAAAGAAGAGTTCCGACGAAGATCCGCCAAGAAATCACCAAGGATGCAAGAGAGATGACTTGCAGAGGTCTTTGTCTGCTCCAGCAGGGTTTGGAGGCAGCAAATACGAAGTGGACTCGAGGTTAGACTTAAATAGAGCAAGAATCAACCTAATTGCCAAAGACAAGACCCATTGGTCGAGTGGATTGGTCGACTGGCCCACCGACCAATCGACGACCAATGCCGACAAGAAGGCCAAAAACAGGAATTGAAGGCCCAGATCAAATCCAAACCTAAAGGGGTTTTGCACACAAGTCAAGTGACTTACCTAGTAGGTAGAAATGCCTTCAAACCAAGATAGAGAGCACTCCAAGTCCATCAACTAATTAGATCTTCATCAGATTCTGTTTCCATAAATAGAACCTCATCATCAACCTTCATGGATTCAAAGCCGACACCAAGTCCTCTACCGGGATGGCCCAAAGCTGACTTCTTACTTTACTTCGGGTCATCGGACCTACAAATAACAAGGTTTCCGGTCAAGGTTAGGGCTGGGTTTCACATTCTCCCCCCTTAAAGAAATTTCGTCCCCGAAATTGAAAGTGTACCCGTGCTTCCAAAGAGGTAAGGAAACTTCTCCTTCATGTCTTCTTCCTTCTCCCAAGAAGCTTCTTCAGGGGTATGGTTCTTCCACCGAATCTTCACCAAAGGAATGGCGCGATTCCGCAGTCTGCTTGTCCTTCCTATCCAGGATTTCGGCCGGTTCTTCATCATAGGTCAAATCAGCACTAAGTCCTTCAGTGCTTGCTGCAAAATGTGTTCCGGATTCTCTATGTATTTTCGGAGCATCGAAATATGGAACACATTGTGCACACCAGCAAGAGACGGAGGTAATGCTAATCGATACGCAACAGGTCCAACCTTTTCCAAAATCTCGAAAGGTCCAATGTAACGAGGGCTAAGCTTTCCCTTAACATTGAATCTCATCACACCCTTCATTGGTGAGACCTTCGTAAAGACTTTCTCTCCAACTTGAAATTCCAAATCGGTCCTTCTTTATCAAGATAAGATTTTCTGCCTCGATCAAGCGCAGACTTAATCCTTTCTCTTATCATATCTACCATAGCACTTGTAGCTTCAATCATCTCGAGGACCTAAGACTTTTCTTTCAACTGCCTCACCCAAGACAAAGGTGTCCTACAAGTACTACCATACAAAGCCTTGAATGGAGCCATGCCTATTGTTGCTTGATAACCGTTGTTATAGGCAAACTCAACCAAAGCTAGGTGTTCATCCCAATTACCACCCATATCCACCACACAAGATCTCGAGCATGTCTTCCAATGTCCGAATTGTCCGCTCGTATTGTCCATCGACCGTGGATGATGAGCTGTACTCAAGTTCAATTGGGTTCCCAAGGCCTTCGCAAACTATTCCAAAACCTTGAGGTGAACCTAGGATCACGATCCGAGACAATACTCAATGGCACACCATGCATCGAACCACATTATCCACATAAAGCCCGGCTAGCTTATCCAGTAGTATGAGTGATCTTCATAGGAATGAAATGGGCTGATTTGGTCAACCTATCAACAATCACCCACACAAAGTGTCATTGCCTTTACTTGTCCGAGGCAAGCTAGTCACAAAGTCCATGGAGATATCTTCCCACTTCCAACTAGGAATAGGAAGGGGTTGAAGTAATCCAGATGGAGGTTGTCGAACGGCTTTCACACGCTGGCAAGTCTCACACTTGGCAACAAAATCATCAACATCCGCCTTTAGACCAATCCACCAAAAATGTTCCTTCAAGTCCTTGTACATCTTGGTGCTTCCCCGGTGTACAAGAAAGACCGACCGGTGTGCTTCCTTCAATATTTCTTTCTTAACTTCTTCGTTGTGTCGCACACACGCCTTCCTCTAAACAACAAAGCACCATCCATGGATATACCAAAGTCGGGGTCCGACTCAGATTCGAAGAAATCTTCTCAACTTTGATCAAAAACTCTTGATCGGTAACTCGCAGAGCAACAATCTTATCTCTAAGACCAGATCTTGCCGTCATGGCGTAAAGAATAAAATCAGAATTCTCGTGGACGATTTCCAAATCAAAACTCTCAATAGAAGACCACAAAGGTAAACTCAAAGCATTCAAATCCAAAGTCTTCTTCTGGTTCTTCCTACTAAGAGCATCAGCAACAACATTTGCTTTCCCAGGATGATACTGAATATCACAATCATAATCGGAGACGAGTTCCAACCATCTCCTTTGTCTCATGTTCAACTCCTTTTGGGTAAAGAAATATTTCAAACTCTTATGATCCGTGAAAATGGCAATCTTCTCACCGTAAAGATAATGTCTCCAAATCTTCAAAGCAAAGACAACGGCGGCAAGTTCTAGATCGTGAGTGGGGTAATTCCGCTCATAATCCTTCAATTGCCGAGAAGCATAGGCTACGACCTTGCCATGTTGCATCAGTACACAACCCAAACCAATCTTTGACGCATCGGTATAAACTGTCATACCACCGGAACTATTAGGTATAGTCAAAACCGGGGCACTTGTCAATCTATCTTTCAACTCTTGGAAATTCTTCTCACAAAGCGCCGCACCAAACAAACTTCTCTTCTTTCCCCGGTCAACTTAGTCATAGGAGCAGCCAACCGAGAAAAGTTCTCAATAAACCTTCGGTAGTAACCCGCCAATCCAAGAAAACTTCTTATTTCCGTTACTGACTTCGGTCTCTCCCAATCAGCCACAGCTTGGACCTTTTCAGGATCGACACGAATACCTTCGGCTGAAACTACATGACCAAGGAAAACCACTCTCTTAAGCCGTAAATCACACTTGCTAAACTTAGCAAACAACTTCTTTTCCCGCAACCTTTGCAAAGTGAAACTTAGATGACTCGCATGCTCTTCTTCGCTCTTCGAATAGATCAAGATGTCATCAATGAAAACAATCACAAACTTATCAAGCACATCATGAAATACTCGGTTCATGAGGTCCATGAACACCGCAGAGCATTGGTCAATCCGAAGGGCATGACTCTAAACTCGTAGTGACCATACCGCGTTCGGAAAGCCTCGTCTTGAAGATATCACTAGACTTCACTTTCAATTGGTGATATCCGGACCTTAAGTCAATCTTCGAGAACACAATCGCACCCTTCAACCGATCGAAGAGATCATCGATTCTCGGGCAGCGGATATCTATTCTTGATAGTCAACTTATTCAACTCACGGTAGTCGATGCACAAGCGCATACTACCGTCTTTCTTCTTGACGAACAAGACCGGAGCTCCCCAAGGTGACACACTAGGCTGTACGAAACCTCTATCAATGAGCTCATTCAACTGATTTTGCAACTCTTTCAACTCAAGAGGAGCCATCCTATACGGAGCTTTAGATACCGGAGAGCGGCACCAGTGGACGAGATCAATAGAGAATTCGACATCTCTCGTCCGGAGGCACTCCCGATAGATCATCGTGGAAGACATCAACAAAGTCGCAGCATACAACTCGGACTTCATCGACTCTTTTCTCCACTATACCCTTGCCTTCGGATGAAGCATCATCCACTAGGGCATAGACTTGCATCAAGTGCAGCAAAGCACCTTCTTACAAACCCTTCTCTTTTCACCTTGAAATTCAAAGACCGGACTTCCACAAATATGGAACCGAATCTTCTTTGAGGAACAAAGGAACACAGCTTTGTGGGCCGTCAACCAATCAATTCCCAAAATAACATCGAAGTCCTTCATGTCAAGAATCACAAAATTGGCTTCCAAGTTCTTCTCACCAATCAACACAGACATTTAGATAACCCCTTATCTAGTTTCACAACAGACCAAAGAGGTGTACTAATCAATAAACAACTAGACAACTTCTCGTGGATTAGGTTAGTCTTCTTGATGAATGCAGATGACATGAACGAATGAGATGCACCCGTATCAAATAAGACAAATGCGAAATAGAAGCGACTAACAATGTACCCGTAATCACATCATGGCTTGGATCCCGCCAAGATCGAAATACTGAAAACTCTACCAGAGGGAGGAGCAGGAGCACTCTTCACCACCGGGGCAAAGCGCGTCAAGGTGCCGCTTCGGACAGCACGAGCAAAATGACCAGCTTGCTTGCAGAGAAGCAAACAGATTGCCGGATCCAACAGGGGTGGCTGCAACAGAGGGCTTCGAACAAAAGGCCTTGCACTTGCACTTGCACTTGCACTTGCATTTGCTGGTGGTCGGTTTCCGCCATATCGTTTAAACCGGCCGGGCTGCTGAAAACCCGTGTTCCGACCTACACTCTTAGCCCGAAAGGTAGGAGTGGGGTAGGGTGTAGGTCTCACATAACGACGGTCATTGCGATCCACCAAACCAGAATTCCTTGATCGCCAAGGCTTTTGCACACGAGCACTTTCCTTCTCTCGTTTCTTCCAACTTCTTCGAGTTCGCACCACTTGAGCATAGCTCACTATAGGCCGGATCGTGAGATAAGCTTTAAATGGTGGCGAGTCCTTTGAAGAACTTCTTTGCTTTGGCGAGGTCTTCCTTCAAAGAATCTGGAGCAAAGAAATGAAGCTCCTCGAACTTCGTTGGTACTCCAACACAGTACAAAGTTCCTTGAGTCGAATCATAAACTCAGCCTTCCTTTGCATCCTTCACCGCCTCGGGAAAGTAGTTCATACAAAAAGCCTCTTTGAATAACTCCCAAGTTACAACTCCCGCATGCAAACCTTCCAAAACAGACGAGTGGAAATCCACCATGCATCAGCCTTCTTGTTGCAACTTCGCTCAAAGAAACAAAATCTTCTCGAGCTTCCGAGCATTGCAGATGCCGGAAAGCCTTCTCCAACTCACGAGCCACTTGTTAGGAAACAAGGGGTCCTTGGTAACTCCAAAGAAAGTGGGGACTTGCATCTTCGTAAAACTCTCCATCAAAGTAGTATGAGGAGTTCCAGCTAAACCTCCCGCATTCAGATCGCGGCATGAGGATTCACATTAGCACCAGCCCGGGTCTCATTATGCAGAGTCATGAAACCCACCAACATCCGGTTGAACCGAGCCGCTTGTCGCCGCATCATATTGCCCATGATATTGGCAATATCTCCGAAACTTCCAACATTCGGGGCACCAGGGATCTCATGAGTACCCCCGATCAGCATTTGGTATCTCACCACCTCCATGAGGTACTTCACCACCTCCCCGAGGTATTTCACCACCTCCATGACCACCGGATTCACCACGCCCACTTCTCGGAGTAACCATTCTCGCAAAACCGAGAACATCAAAATACCGAATTTCAAGATTCAACATAAACCACAAGTCCAAATGATTTGAAAACTTAAATCATGCTCAAATATATCCATATAGTCATCAAACAATATTCCATAAGGCAAAAATCACATTTTCCAAAAATTCAACAGCAAATGAGGTCACTGTGACCATTGGTCGAGTGGTTGGTCGAGTGACCCACGACCAATCACCGACTAATGAAGACGTAATGCGAAAATTCGCATTATAAGCCTCATTTCCACATTCCAACCTCATTCTAACTTCTTCCAAAGGTGAGAGAGCTCTAGGGAAAATATCCAAGAGTTCCCACAAGTGTTCTTGAGGTGATTTAGTGCTTCAACAACAACACCACAACACACCATCTTCACAAACAAGGTAAATCTCTCATTCTTCCTTCCATTTTCATCTTCTCATGCTTGCATTTCAATAAAACCATGCTTTACTTGTATCCAATGCTAGAAATCATGCTTAGGAATGCTTAGAAACATATTCCCTAGGTTTTAAACACAATGACATGCATAGACAACAAGTTTTAACACATTTGGTGCTCATCTCGCAAAGTTTTATACCGAAATCGATATCTTTAGAAAATTTCGTTTTCTCTCAAACCGCTTGAAATTTTCGCACGAGATCAAATGCTACATGCTCAAGATGACATTGTAGATAGGTCCATACAATTTGATTTAACCAATTTCAACTTTTCAAAAATCCAATTTTGACCTAAATTGCAAAATCCCCAAATTTCCTTCTTGCTGAATTTTTCGCTTTAATCCAAGTTTTCGATCGATTTTCATCAAAACAACTTCATAGACATGAAATTCCAAGTATTGTGCACATGCTAGTATGTTCAAATCAAATTTCCCCCAAATTTGAAATTTTCCGAAAAATTACGAAAATACCCTTTTGGCTCAAATCTTGAAATAGCACTAATTGGAAATGTCTCTTGTCTCTTCCACGTATACATCATGCGAGGGGAGGACGAGGAGGAGGTAGAGGTCGAGGTCGCATCGTAGGTGCTCTTAGGGGCAGAGGTCGGTTCCTTTCGAGCCCAGAGAGGAGGTTAGGAGACCGGACCTATTTGACACACCTCGAGCCGAGTTTTCGTACGAGGCCTACTTCAGCTATTGTAACATCGAGATGGGGCGTCTACTTCACTTACGCCAGCTCGTAGCCTTTAGGATCCGGCAGAGGTTCGACACTTTA
>NW_028291257.1:0-125634 GCF_041222555.1 Hakea prostrata
TGTTCTAAACAACTAAGACCTAGTGCAACAGCGATTCAAGTGGCTAGCAAAGTTCAAGATGAAGTTAAATTCTTATTTCTTCAAAAGACAAAAGAGGCCGGTCTCAACATCAAACATAAGATTACAAAAGCTGGATACAATCTTAGGTCCAAAAGAAAGTCATCATCGATGATCATTAAAAAGTCATACAAGATCGGCACAACTTTGCTAGAACAAACATATGAGTCAATCATTGGTATGGATTCAAGGAAAGAAGAGGAGAAATCAGGATTACAAAAAACATTTCGGTATGTATAAAATCCTCCGCAATTTCATACTCTTTGTCCGACTTGTCGGAGAAGTATGATCCTCGACCAAACTTGCATTCAAGGGAACTCATCATAATTGAATCCTTCCAAGGGAGAATAAACAGGAGAATCTTCGAGATAATGCATAATATATGGATCGGAATGGAGGATCAATCTTATCTTTGGTCGATCAAGAGGTGGAAGGCCAGGTTGGTAAATACTTGGGATGGCAAACAAACTGCAGGGAGTCGTATCAAAATGAGGATCCTTCCTTAATATTGATTCCATACGCCGTTCTCACACCATCGATGCCGCCTGCAAGTTGTAAGCATTGGGCATATCAACAAAGGGCTTGTGTAAATACTTGAAGCACGCAGCTTTGCGAACATCGGTTGGAAGGGATTAGGGCAAAGGAACGACACTTGCCTTTGGAGTAACGTTTCGGATCCTTTGGCTCCTGACTTTCCAACTCCTCGCTCTAGTTGCCGGATCTTCTCCACGGCATCATCTAAGTTGACCGAAGACGATCGATCACCGAATTCTTTTCTCCCGCAACCTCCCAAGCTAGTTTCCTATAGGCAGCAATCTCAAGATCTTTCTTAAGAGATTTCCCCGAAGCCTGGAAACTTCATTGCTCAACCTATTGAGCCTAGAGGCTGCTTCCACTTGGTTGTGGAAGTTACCAGAAGACTCCCTGCAAACAACTTCCGAGTTAAAAAGGAGCAGAAGAGTAATATTCGGAATCAAAAGATAATGAAGAAAGACTTACATCACCGGTGACTTCATAAAGACTTCATCCTGGAAGTTTGGAAAGAATGCTCTTAGAAGTCATTAGAGCAGGGTTGCACCATTCCAACGCTCTGTCAAACTCGTTTGACACTAATTCACGAGAAGGATGAGAAGGATGAGCTACACCAAGAAAAGGATGAGCTGCATCACTTGTCACCGCGGCGCTTCTGGTGGCAAAATCCTCCAACTCCAAAGGAGAGGAGGAGGATGCCAAACAAGCCTAGAATTGGAAATAGGAGCAGCACCCGCTGGGACCACACCTTCATCGACGCCAACATAGTTGCCTCGGATACCCGAAGAGTCTCCTTCGGGGTGCACCAATGGTCTCTAAGAGGGGGGCATCACGCGCCATCAACAACCGGGTGATCAAGATCTTCCGGGAAAGACGAGCGATCACTTCGGGCAAAAGAGGCGTAGGGCGGCATCAATAGAAATTGTGGGAATCGACTGAAGATTCACCAACAGCGATCACCTTACGCTTGGAGGATTGCTAGCTGAAACCACCTCATTGGCCCCAACCACCGAATGGAACGATTTTCTTACAAGATTTAGCTACGATAAAGTTCGGATTGATCTTGGAGCCACTATATATAAACAGAAAACCGTATCGAGACGGATATCCAACAACGAGAGAAAAAGGAAAACCCTAGTTCTCTATCAGCTATGAAAAACCCGATTAACTAAACCCCAAGTACTACTCTTTGTGCAATTTACTCGGGGGGAAAGGGGAAAGAGATGAGTGATCAAAAAACTCACTTGTCTGGGAAGTTGATAGAGTTATTGTTGGAGTACGAGGAATCACGGAAGCAAAGGGGAAGACGGAATGTCTTAGCACTTTAGCAAATCTAACTGCAGATAGCAGGATAGATGGAGAGTACCCATGAAGGCTTTAAATAGCCTCAAGTATTAAGACGACGGTTGAGAGCTAAAGACAACCAATGGCCCGAGATCGAAATGACGCTTTGAAATCGTAACAAGCAAGATCAACGGTTGGAGGAGGCCACATGGAAACATGTGGAGGCGAGCACCGATGCAAGGATACCTCCAATCGTCCACCGCCATTGTGATAATGGATGTATTACCGATTCATTGGAAACAGTGAATGGTATACCAAAGCAAGAAGCGTTTGGACTTCGCGGATACAGGAAGGGGAAACGTGTGGACTTTGCAATAAATGAAGTAGTGGGGAAGATTAATGCATCTTTCCAAACGCATCTTCATAATATCTCTACAAGATTATTATTCGTCAAGGAATGTGAAGTTAAGTGATAAGTTTTATCATTTATATTTTGATATTCAAGACAAGATTTCAGCAGAGGTGGGGAAATGGAAAGGCCAACATGGAAAAGAAGTGTCTATTCATTAGCAAGGAGGTCAATCTTTACAAAAAAAAAAAAAAAAAGATAACTCCTAAGCCTCTTCTTCATTGTTGCCGAGGAGCCCTGGTCGGGAGGACTTTTCTCGGGGATCCTGAGAAGAGCCTTCCTCAGATAGCGTTGTCGAAGTCCTCTTTAGCAACGGCTTGTGACTCGGCTTGTGACTTCTCCTCTCGAAGTGCGCTCGCTCGACGAGATATACCTCATATTGTGGGTCAGCTGGAAAATGATCATTTTCTTCCCGAGCCCGGTTGGGGAGATCCATGCCTAATTTCCGAAGACCTCTTTATGGCACATCTCACGAAAGGGAGCAGGTATCGAAGGAAGGGATTGATGCGAGAATTCGCTCCCAAACGTCATTCCTGTCCCCAAGCGATAAGCTTGGATGTTGTAAACACCCAACAGCTGGGAGAAAGGTTCGCTGCTTCGGGTACTTCCGAACACACTCCTTCCGAAGCTTTGGCTTGATGTGCTCGGGCTTGCTGGGAATCGCCAACTTCAAGTATTCTTCGTTCTCTCTACATTTAAATTCAAGTCTGTCACCGAACAACGTGGCAGCTTCTTTTGCTTTTTGGCCTCACGCTCGGCGGCGGCAATGACGAGCCTTTGAAGCATCAAGGGCCTCCTTGAGGGAGATCACTTCTTCCTCATGCTTTCTTTGCAGCTCCTCGGCAGCTGCGGTCCAGCCGATCTATCTCGGAATTGGCTTTGGCCAAATTCTCTTCTGAGGCTGCAGCAAGGAGCTCATTGTGCGGCCAACCCGGCTCAATGCTTCCATGTGTTGATAGAAGCTCAACACAAGCATTCTGGGGGAAGGCGGAAATTATCGGAAGAAGTCATAAGAAATTGTGAAAAAATAAGTAAGCAAGAAGACCGGTACTTTGTGGATTGACTAACAAGGGCAATGTCGTCCAGGGTTTCAAATTCCTGGCGATCAGAAGGAACAAGACTGAGGGAGCTCCACTCTGCAGCTTTCTCAGGATCCTGTGTCACCCTGTCGGTCAACTTCAGGGTCCACTGGGGGGTGAAGACCTCCTCACAATCCGCAGAATTTTTGGATTTTTTGTGGGAGGAAGCGTCAACTGTATCATGCCTCCTTTTGGTTCGGGCGGAGGAGGAAACATTAGACCTCTCCACCATTGGCTTTTTCCCTTTCCCGAAGCATCGGCCACGGGCCTGATACTCCTGATACCCCTATAAGAGGGGTCGGGAGAGGGAACAGAAGCCTCTTGATCAACGGTCAAGGCTCTAGGCGATCGTTGCTCGGCTATCACAACGGCCCTCGCGGCCTTCACTCGCAGGTTCTCGGGGTTCATTCTTGGAGGCACTGCAAAGAAGAGCAAGAGTCAGAATTGAAGACGTATCACTTCAGTAAAATTAAAAGATGATGGTTAAAAGCTCACAATGAGCCAAGCCCCAGTACTGAAGAATGGAGTTATACTCCACCTCAAGTCCATGTATCTCTTGACACCATGGAATGGATTTGATCTTCTTGATGGTCGCCTCGTCTTCTTTGGATAAGGGTAGGCCTCGGTTATTCTCAGAAGAAGAAGTACACCGCCTCCATACGGTCGAGAAGTTAAGATCTGATGGAGGCGCTCAACAGAAAAAGTATCGTTCGCGCCATCTTTTGTGGTTAGAAGGGCAAGTTCCTTTGACAAGGATGCTACCACTCCAATCAAGTTCAGCCTTATTGCGTTTGGACAGAAAAACCCAACCGGGAGGATGGGAGATAGAAAGAACATGAAAATGCACAAAGAGAGAAAGAGATGACATAATGCCAAGTTCAAAACACAAACCCAAGAAGTCGACGATGAGACGCCAACTATTGAGAATGAGCATTCCAGGACAAATGTCCCAATGATTCAGAACGGCTGAGAACAAAGGATTAAAAAAGGGAAAGCGAACCCCGCTTTCCAGTGCATCTATGTACAGAGAAAATTCACCCGAAAGGGTTGAATCAACACTCTCATCAGGATGGGGAGCCCTAACCTGATAAGAGGAAGGAAAATCAAAATCTTGGATTGCTGAAAGAAGGGTTTCCTCCTTGAAAATGGAGGGAACAGAGCCAGGTCTGCCATCGGACCTGGAAGTTTGAGGCTGCCTATAAGTCTCGGGAATTACCCTAGAAGTCTTGGAAGATCCAGACTCAGGAAGGACAGAAGGAGTTTCGGTTTTTCTCTCTAAACCTTTTTGAGAAACTTCAGCAAACTCGCGCCAGAGGACAGTTAGGGTTTTGTTATCACTATCCGACTGTTCGGAAGGAGGAGAAGCAAAAGCTTCATTACCACTACTATTACTAACACTGGATACCAGAGAAACCCTTTTACCCGCCATCCCTGGTTTAGGAAAGGCCCCGCCGCCCCGAGCCGGTGCCCCAGCGGGGGGGCGGGGGGGGGGGGGGGGGAGGGCGGGGGGGCGGGGGGGGTCGAGTGATCAACCTCCCACATAAACAATAACATAATCATGAACAACCATAACAAGAGTGCGGAAGATAAATCATAGATCCAATAAAGAAAGAATGAATCGTAAACGAAACGGAATAATAGATATAATCGAGTGTCAAACGGATAAGTAAAGTGAAGCAAAAATCCCACTTTACATCCAGTGGAAAAGTAGCTCGAAAGAATAAACTAGATAAAAGCTAATCCCAGTAGCAAGTACATTGGGTAACTAAATTATTCTCCACTTTGTAGACGACATCCTTGTAGGTGTAGATCTCATAGATAGCACAAGGACGCTTCCACTCAATGGTCGGACTAAGCATCGTACGGAGCATAACCACCCGTGGAATCTTCGGAGTAATTGTGGTAACCGCAATCACCTTCCCGGAGATATGCCTCTTCGCCTTGCGCGCTTCTTCATAGGGACCGTCATAGTATTCCGTACCTGCAGGGATAGTCTAACAACATTGTACAATAAAGGAATGAGTTTCAAAGAAACTCAGTAAGGCGATTAAAATCCATAATAACATAAATGGCAGAATTCCGGAACAAACATAAATGCAATATGATATGAGACAAACAATGAATGAATGATTCTAACTCTATGTATGCTTTGGTCTCTATTGGCGGACATGCTTTAAGTCATAGCACCGTACTTCTTTAGGAAAGTCCACTCACATCCTCAACCATTTAAGATATCTTGGATTCCCCTCCAACCATTTAAGATATCTCCGGGCGACCGATTGGTAATGGGTCCTTCATCCCTCGGGACAAACCTTGGCAGGGGGTTAAGTCAACACACTCTCTCACAACCATTTGGTATAAGTACTTGGCGCATGTCGGGGTAATACCCTAGCCAAATGCAAGTCTTCTACTTGGTTACATCAAGTCGGATCCGGATACTTCCATTCCTCGTCCCCGACGATCCTTTCCGGTATCCTTCACACTAGAGTCCTCATAGTCCACGACTACGGACTCACCAACCCTATCGATCATCCACATATGGTAAACGGGAAGCTCTCACGTCCTTTCACGGGTTGGTTACCGGTCTTAAGCGCCCGTGAGCCCAAGTCTAACCATATGCAACCCTACCAATAAATGGCCCCCACAATGTGATTCCTGTCCTCTCACGGGTTGGTTACCGGTCTTGAGCGCCCATGAATCCCCATTGCTACCACGGGTCGTTCGGTCTCAATACCCCTCCGATTAGGGTCTGACATAACAGGACATCCTAGCCAAACACTACTAGACAATCCTATATATGTCATCCAACAGTTTAGGAAGGTGTCCAGAGGGCATCTCCGGAAACATCCCATAATATTCCCGTAGTAGTCCAAGGACAGAAGTGTCAAAAGGACACCTCTCCTTTCCAAACCATACGTAAGCATACACATGCATCAATTCATATCATCACATATATGGTAACTCCATATATGGAAAGAAATCAATATTTACAATCATTTGTATAACATTGGTAAGTAAATCATACATGAATCAATTCAATATGAATAAGTAATGCTACTGTAATCAAAGTTATGCAACAGTAGAATATCATTGTAAGAATCTAATTTAGGAAACATATTAATGATATTCAAATATAGAAACTAGATTCATGCTATCTATGTAATTAAGGAAATAACCATCCTTACCTTTTATAACTCGCAAAGAATCCTAAGAAATCAAGTAAGATCTTGGCAAACTTGAGAAGAAGGTCCTAAACAAGTATATACAACATATTAGGAAAGATCCCTAACAGAAAATATAGCAAAGCATCCGAAACAGACCAATTCTGGAGTTCTTTGTACTCATTGGTCGAGTGGATTGGTCGAGTGGTCCATCGACCAATCAGTCGACCAATGCAGACGATAACTTAGAAAATCGGAGTTTTGAGATATGAAATCCGAATTTGGTGGTTCAAAAGGGTACTAATCAAGGGGTAGACTACATCGGTAGTATTCTAGCATATAGGGGACCTCAAAACACTAATCAAATCAAGGTATCAAGATCCAAATTAGGAAACAAAAAGTTACCATAAATAAATCAAACATGGATCTTGATGAATTTTGAAATAGAAAACAAGGACAAGAACAATAGGAGGATGGATCATTGCTTTTGGTAATGAAAACATGAAAACATGCATAGGTCTTCATAGAATAAGGCTTAGAAGCATAAATCTAAATAAGGAAATAAAACCTACCATATATGTACTATCATGCATCATGAAGAACACATAGTAAGGTAGAAGAGAACAACTAGAATTCTATGGATTATGGATCATAGAAAGAAAACACAACCATTAACCACTAACATGATCAATGAAAGAAGATCCAAAGAGATCGGAATTCAGATTAGGAAATTAACGAGAGATTAAATCATGGTTTGATCATGAATCCTTCAAAAGCTTGCAATGATCATGGTTAAGATCATTGTTCTAGCCTTAAATCCTTAGGATGATCATGAGAACATGTTCGAGAGATGTTTGCAACAGAGGATGCAGCATCTCTTCTCTGTCTCAACTCAAAAAGGAAAGAAAAACAAAGATGTAGGAGAAGAAGAGAGAGTAGACATACCTTTTGATGCAAAAAGAAGAGTTCGACGAAGATCCGCCAAGAAAACTCCAAGGATGCAAGAGAGATGACTTGCAGAGGTCTTTGGTTCGTTCCAGGAGGGTTTGGAGGCAGCAAATACGAAGTGGACTCGAGGTTAGACTTAAATAGAGCAAGAATCAACCTAATTGCCAAAGACAGCACCCATTGGTCGAGTGGATTGGTCGACTGGCCCAGTCGACCAATCGGTCGACCAATGCGGTACGACAAGGCCAAAACAGGGAATTGAAGGCCCAGATCAAATCCAAACCTAAAGGGGTTTTGCACACAAGTCAAGTGACTTACCTAGTAGGTAGAAATGCCTTCAAACCAAGATAGAGATCACTCCAAGTCCATCAACTAATTAGATCTTCATCGGGATTCTGTTTCCATAAATAGAACCTCATCATCAACCTTCATGGATTCAAAGCCGGACACCAAGTCCTCTCTTGGGATGGCCCAAAGCTGACTTCTTACTTTACTTCGGGTCATCGGACCTACAAATAACAAGGTTTCCGGGTCAAGGTTAGGGCTGGGTTTCACATTCTCCCCCCTTAAAGAAATTTCGTCCCCGAAATTGAAAGCGTACTGTGCTTCCAAAGAGGTAAGGAAACTTCTCCTTCATGTCTTCTTCCTTCTCCCAAGAAGCTTCTTCAGGGGTATGGTTCTTCCACCGAATCTTCACCAAAGGAATGGCGCGATTCCGCAGCTGCTTGTCCTTCCTATCCAGGATTTCGGCCGGTTCTTCATCATAGGTCAAATCAGCACTAAGTCCTTCAGGTGCTTGCTGCAAAATGTGTTCCGGATTCTCTATGTATTTTCGGATTATCGAAATATGGAACACATTGTGCACACCAGCAAGAGACGGAGGTAATGCTAATCGATACGCAACAGGTCCAACCTTTTCCAAAATCTCGAAAGGTCCAATGTAACGAGGGCTAAGCTTACCCTTAACATTGAATCTCATCACACCCTTCATTGGTGAGACCTTCAGAAAAACTTTCTCTCCAACTTGAAATTCCAAATCGGTCCTTCTCTTATCGGCATAAGATTTCTGTCTCAGTTGGGCAGACTTAATCCTTTCTCTTATCATATCTACCATAGCACTTGTAGCTTCAATCATCTCGGGACCTAAGACTTTTCTTTCACCTGTCTCGATCCAGTACAAAGGTGTCCTACAAGTACTACCATACAAAGCCCTGAATGGAGCCATGCCTATTGTTGCTTGATAAGCTGTTGTTATAGGCAAACTCAACCAAAGCTAGGTGTTCATCCCAATTACCACCCATATCCACCACGCAAGATCTGAGCATGTCTTCCAATGTCTGAATTGTCCGCTCAGATTGTCCATCAGACTGTGGATGATGAGCTGTACTCAAGTTCAATTGGGTTCCCAAGGCCTTCTGCAAACTGTTCCAAAACCTTGAGGTGAACCTAGGATCACGATCCGAAACAATACTCAAAGGCACACCATGCAGACGAACCACATTATCCACATAAAGCCTGGCTAGCTTATCCAGAGTATGAGTGATCTTCATAGGAATGAAATGGGCTGATTTGGTCAACCTATCAACAATCACCCACACGGTGTCATTGCCTTTACTTGTCCGAGGCAAGCTAGTCACAAAGTCCATGGAGATATCTTCCCACTTCCAACTAGGAATAGGAAGGGGTTGAAGTAATCCAGATGGAGGTTGTCGGACGGCTTTCACACGTTGGCAAGTCTCACACTTGGCAACAAAATCGTCAACATCCGCCTTTAGACCAATCCACCAAAAATGTTCCTTCAAGTCCTTGTACATCTTGGTGCTTCCGGGTGTCTGAGAAAGACTGACTGGTGTGCTTCCTTCAATATTTCATTCTTAACTTCATCGTTTGCAGGCACACACAGTCTTCCTCTAAACAACAAAGCACCATCCATGGATATACCAAAGTCGGGATCCGACTCAGGATTCGAAGAAATCTTCTCAACTTTGGTCAAAAACTCCTGATCGAACTCTGAGAGCAACAATCTTATCTCTAAGACCGGATCTTGCCGTCATGGCGGAAAGAATAAAATCAGAATTCTCAGGGACGATTTCCAAACCAAAACTCTCAATAGAAGACCACAATGGTAAACTCAAAGCATTCAAATCCAAAATCTTCTTCTGGTTCTTCCTACTAAGAGCATCGGCAACAACATTTGCTTTCCCAGGATGATACTGAATATCACAATCATAATCGGAGACGAGTTCCAACCATCTCCTTTGTCTCATGTTCAACTCCTTTTGGGTAAAGAAGTATTTCAAACTCTTATGATCCGTGAAAATGGCAATCTTCTCACCGTAAAGATAATGTCTCCAAATCTTCAAAGCAAAGACAACGGCGGCAAGTTCTAGATCGTGAGTGGGGTAATTCCGCTCATAATCCTTCAATTGCCGAGAAGCATAGGCTACGACCTTGCCATGTTGCATCAGTACACAACCCAAACCAATCTTTGACGCATCGGTATAAACTGTCATACCACCGGAACTATCGGGTATAGTCAAAACCGGGGCACTTGTCAATCTATCCTTCAACTCTTGGAAATTCTTCTCACAGGCGTCGGACCAAACAAACTTCTCTTCTTTCTGGTCAACTTAGTCATAGGAGCAGCCAACCGAGAAAAGTTCTCAATAAACCTTCGGTAGTAACCCGCCAATCCAAGAAAACTTCTTATTTCCGTTATCGACTTCGGTCTCTCCCAATCAGCCACAGCTTGGACCTTTTCGGGATCGACACGAATACCTTCGGCTGAAACTACATGACCAAGGAAAACCACTCTCTTAAGCGCGGAAATCACACTTGCTAAACTTAGCAAACAACTTCTTTTCCCGCAACCTTTGCAAAGTGAAACTTAGATGACTCGCATGCTCTTCTTCGCTCTTCGAATAGATCAAGATGTCATCAATGAAAACAATCACAAACTTATCAAGCACATCATGAAATACTCGGTTCATGAGGTCCATGAACACCCGCAGGAGCATTGGTCAATCCGAAGGGCATGACTCTAAACTCATAGTGACCATACCGCGTTCGGAAAGCTGTCTTGAAGATATCACTAGACTTCACTTTCAATTGGTGATATCCGGACCTTAAGTCAATCTTCGAGAACACAACTGCACCCTTCAACTGATTGAAGAGATCATCGATTCTGGGCAGCGGATATCTATTCTTGATAGTCAACTTATTCAACTCACGGTAGTCGATGCACAAGCGCATACTACCGTCTTTCTTCTTGACGAACAAGACCGAAGCTCCCCAAGGTGACACACTAGGCTGTACGAAACCTCTATCAATGAGCTCATTCAACTGATTTTGCAACTCTTTCAACTCGGTAGGAGCCATCCTATACGGAGCTTTAGATACGGGAGCGGCACCGGGGACGAGATCAATAGAGAATTCGACATCTCTGTCCGGAGGCACTCCCGATAGATCATCGAGGGAAGACATCAACAAAGTCATGCAGACAACTGCGACTTCGTCGACTCTTTTCTCCACTATACCCTTGCCTTCAGATGAAGCATCATCCACTAGGGCATAGACTTGCATCGGTGCGAGACAGCACCTTCTTACAAACCCTTCTCTTTTCACCTTGAAATTCAAAGACCGGACTTCCACATATATGGAACTGAATCTTCTTTGAGGAACAAAGGAACACAGCTTTATGGGCTGTCAACCAATCAATTCCCAAAATAACATCGAAGTCCTTCATGTCAAGAATCACAAAATTGGCTTCCAAGTTCTTCTCACCAATCAACACGGGACATTTAGATAACCCCTTATCTAGTTTCACATGAGGACCAGTGGGTGTACTAATCAATAAACAACTAGACAACTTCTCGGGGGTTAGGTTAGTCTTCTTGATGAATGCGAGATGACATGAACGAGGTGAGATGCACCCGTATCAAATAAGACAAATGCAGAAATAGAAGCGACTAACAATGTACCTGTAATCACATCATGGCTTGGATCTTGCTCGGTCTTGGAAATACTGAAAACTCTACGAGAGGGAGGAGCGGGAGCACTCTTCACCTTTGGGGCGGGTGCTTGGGCGGGCCGCTCGGACGAGCACGAGCAAAATGACCAGCTTGCTTGCGGTAGAAGCAAACAGGATTGCTTGGATCCAACGGGGGTGGCTGCAACTGAGAGGACTTCGAACAAAAGGCCTTGCACTCGCACTTGCACTTGCACTTGCATTTGCTGGTGGTCGGTTTCCGCCATCTTTGTTTAAGCCGGCCGGGCTGCTGAAAACCCGTGTTCGACCTACACTCTTAGCACGAAAGGTAGGAGTGGGGTAGGGTGTAGGTCTCACATAACGACGGTCATTGCGATCCACCAAACCAGAATTCCTTGACTACCAAGGCTTTTGCACACGAGCACTTTCCTTCTCTGTTTCTTCCAACTTCTTCGAGTTCTGCACCACTTGAGCATAGCTCACTATAGGGCTGGACTGTGAGATAAGCTTTAATGGCGGGCGCAGTCCTTTGAAGAACTTCTTTGCTTTGGCGAGGTCTTCCTTCAAAGAATCTGGAGCAAAGAAATGAAGCTCCTCGAACTTCTGTTGGTACTCCAACACAGACAAAGTTCCTTGAGTCAGAATCATAAACTCAGCTTCCTTTGCATCCTTCACCGCCTCGGGAAAGTAGTTCATACAAAAAGCCTCTTTGAATAACTCCCAAGTTACAACTCCTGCATGCAAACCTTCCAAAAACGGGACGAGTGGAGATCCACCATGCATCAGCTTCTTGTTGCAACTTCCGCTCGGCAAACAAAATCTTACGAGCTTCCGAGCATTGCGGATGCCGGAAAGCCTTCTCCAACTCACGAAGCCACTTGTTAGGAAACAAGGGGTCCTTGGTAACACCGGTAAAAGTGGGTACTTGCATCTTGAGAAAACTCTCCATCAGGCGAGTATGAGGAGTTCCAGCTAAACCTCCCGCATTCGGGACTGCGGCATGAGGATTCACATTAGCACCAGCCGGGTCTCATTATGCGAGTCATGAAACCCACCAACATCTGGTTGAAGTGAGCTGCTTCTTGCTTTGCATCATATTGCCCATAATATTGGCAATATCTCTGAAACTTCCAACATTCGGGGCACCGGGGATCTCATGAGTACCCTGATCGGCATTTGGTATCTCACCACCTCCATGAGGTACTTCACCACCTCCCCGAGGTATTTCACCACCTCCATGACCACTTGGATTCACCACGCCCACTTCTCAGAGTAACCATTCTGCAAAACCGAGAACATCAAAATACCGAATTTCGAAGATTCAACATAAACCACAAGTCCAAATGATTTGAAAACTTAAATCATGCTCAAAAATATCCATATAGTCATCAAACAATATTCCATAAGGCAAAAATCACATTTTCCAAAAATTCAACAGCAAATGAGGTCACTGTGACCATTGGTCGAGTGGTTGGTCGAGTGACCCGGTCGACCAATCGGTCGACCAATGAAGACAGAATCCGAAAATTCGCATTATAAGCCTCATTCCCACATTCCAACCTCATTCTAACTTCTTCCAAAGATGAGAGAGCTCTAGGGAAAATATCCAAGAGTTCCCACAAGTGTTCTTGAGGTGATTTAGTGCTTCAACAACAACAACACAACACACCATCTTCACAAACAAGGTAAATCTCTCATTCTTTCTTCCATTTTCATCTTCTCATGCTTGCATTTCAATAAAACCATGCTTTACTTGTATCCAATGCTAGAAATCATGCTTAGGAATGCTTAGAAACATATTCCCTAGGTTTTAAACACAATGACATGCATAGACAACAAGTTTTAACACATTTG
Source organism: Hakea prostrata (assembly GCF_041222555.1). Taxonomy (NCBI): domain Eukaryota; kingdom Viridiplantae; phylum Streptophyta; class Magnoliopsida; order Proteales; family Proteaceae; genus Hakea; species Hakea prostrata. The sequence goes on from NW_028291257.1 coordinate 13,312, forward strand.
GTGCTCATCTCGCAAAGTTTTATACCGAAATCGATATCTTTAGAAAAATTTCGTTTTCTCTCAAACCGCTTGAAATTTTCGCACGAGATCAAATGCTACATGCTCAAGATGACATTGTAGATAGGTCCATACAATTTGATTTAACCAATTTCAACTTTTCAAAAATCCAATTTTGACCTAAATTGCAAAATCCCCAAATTTCTTCTTGCTGAATTTTTCGCTTTAATCCATGTTTTCGATCGATTTCCATCAAAACAACTTCATAGACATGAAATTCCAAGTATTGTGCACATGCTAGTATGTTCAAATCAAATTTCCCCCAAATTTGAAATTTTCCGAAAAATTACGAAAATACCCTTTTGGCTCAAATCTTGAAATAGCACTAATTGGAAATGTCTCTTGTCTCTTCCACGGATACATCATGCAGAGGGGAGGACGAGGGAGGAGGTAGAGGTCGAGGTCGCATCGTAGGTGCTCTCGGGGGCAGAGGTCGGGTTCCTTTCGAGCCCCGAGAGGAGGTTAGGAGACCGGACCTATTTGACACACCTCGGGCCGAGTTTGCGTACGAGGCCTACTTCAGCTATTGTAACATCGAGATGGGGCGTCTACTTCACTTACGCCAGCTCGGAGCCTTCGAGGATCCGGCGGAGGTTCGACACTTTACGGTGGACTCACCTCTTCACCGAGGATTTGCCGGTATACCGGAGCTAGTGAGGTTGTTCTTCGAGCAACCTTACTTACACGAGGAGGCTCGGGGCCGGGGACATCCACTCGGACTTGTCCTCGGGAGCGGGGTCCACCGGACTCGGATTCGCTTCTCTACCCGGACACTGGCCGAGATCTTGCAGGTCCCTTACTACCCCACAGCGGTGTGTGTGGATACCTGCGGGAAGCGGACACTGGACAGCCATCGATGCCGTACGAGCTTCGCGAGATATGCTCTACGCTATGGGATAGCCGCCGATGCTTCACACCGTGGACTAGCGGACGGATGACGGGTTCTGCACGTATTATCGGTCGCATAGTCGGCCCGAAACATCATGCCGAAAGCCGGACATCACCATCGGGTCACGGTGATGGAGGCCTTGGTCATTTACCGCATCTACATGGGCTTCGAGATCGATCTTTCTTACATCATTCAGCAGGTCATGCTTGGACTTAGTTCTGCGGCCTAGCATGCGGAACCTTTGCTATGGGAGGCTTCGACTTTGATCTTCGGGCATTTCGGGGTGAGTTTTGAGGATACTCCGATGGACACTAGATCACGGGGATACCCCATTGGGACTCGGACCATTCGACGGATGAGACTACATCGGTTAGAGAGATCTCCTGGTCCGGAGGGTGAGGATGATGATGAATCGGGAGGATGAGGATGAGGGATCGAGAGGATGGAGGAGAGGATATCGGTCCTGATAGTGATGATCGGGCCGGAGATGATCTGAGATATGCGCGAGGCTGAGCCCGTGCATCACGAGTTTCCTTCATCACACTTCGAGGCGGGTGGCCCTTCACATGCGGTTCCGGAGACTTCGGATCTTGGTGCACAGATGAGATCGATGACTTCCATGCTAGAGAGGATGGAGGTCGAGACGGGAGCAGATGTACGAGAGGATGGAGTCTCGACGGAGACGAGGATAGAGCATCGGGTGACTCGGCTAGCGAGAGGAGTTCGAGCATATAGAGATCGAGTAGATCACCTAGATAGACTGTACCTTAGGATTTCCCATTTATGCATTTCAGATGTAATCATTGTAAAAACCTTTGAAATTAATGAAGTTCATTTTGTTTCTCTTTAATTATTGTATGTTATGCACTTTTCTTTTCCTTGCATTAGTGTCATTTGTTCAAGTATAATTATGGTATGTTATTCAGAAATGTTCTGTTATGCCTCAAAGTTCAAGTTTCTAATTCAGTGTTCTATTATTCACTTCTAAGAGTAGAAGAGTCACTTCAGATCAATGACTCGGGAATGTTCAGTTGTTGCCTTTTGTGGTTAGGATCTCCTCGAACCTTGGGCTCCGATACCAATCATCACGCCCTCCCAGCCCGGTACCCTATCGGCATACCCGAGAGTGTGATCCACAGCCCGAAGATCAGGTATCGAGTGATCAACCTCCCACATAAACAATAACATAATCATGAACAACCATAACAAGAGTGCGGAAGATAAATCATAGATTCAATAAAGAAAGAATGAATCGTAAACGAAACGGAATAATAGATATAATCAGAGTGTCAACCAGATAAGTAAAGTGAAGCAAAAATCCCACTTTACATCCAGCGGAAAAGTAGCTCGAAAGAATAAACTAGATAAAAGCTAATCCCAGTAGCAAGTACATTGGGTAACTAAATTATTCTCCACTTTGTAGACGACATCCTTGTAGGTGTAGATCTCATAGATAGCACAAGGACGCTTCCACTCAATGGTCGGACTAAGCATCGTACGAAGCATAACCACCCGTGGAATCTTCAGAGTAATTGTGGTAACCGCAATCACCTTCCTGGAGATATGCCTCTTCGCCTTGCGCTTCTTCATAGGGACCGTCATAGTATTCCGTACTGCAGGATAGTCTAACAACATTGTACAATAAAGGAATGAGTTTCAAAGAAACTCGGTAAAGGCGATTAAAATCCATAATAACATAAATGGCGAATTCCAGAACAAACATAAATGCAATATGATATGAGACAAACAATGAATGAATGATTCTAACTCTATGTATGCTGGTCTCTATTGGCAGACATGCTTTAAGTCATAGCACCGTACTTCTTTAGGAAAGTCCACTCACATCCTCAACCATTTAAGATATCTTGGATTCCCTCCAACCATTTAAGATATCTCGGGCGACCGATTGGTAATGGGTCCTTCATCCCTCGGGACAAACCTTGGCAGGGGGTTAAGTCAACACACTCTCTCACAACCATTTGGTATAAGTACTTGGCGCATGTCGGGGTAATACCTAGCCAAATGCAAGTCTTCTACTTGGTTACATCAAGTCAGATCCAGATACTTCCATTCCTCGTCCACGACGATCCTTTCCGGTATCCTTCACACTAGAGTCCTCATAGTCCCTGACTACGGACTCACCAACCCTATCGATCATCCACATATGGTAAACGGGAAGCTCTCACGTCCTTTCACGGGTTGGTTACCGGTCTTAAGCGCCCGTGAGCCCAAGTCTAACCATATGCAACCCTACCAATAAATGGCCCCCACAATGTGATTCCTGTCCTCTCACGGGTTGGTTACCGGTCTTGAGCGCCCATGAATCCCCATTGCTACCACGGGTCGTTCGGTCTCAATACCCCCTCCGATTAGGGTCGACATAACAGGACATCCTAGCCAAACACTACTAGACAATCCTATATATGTCATCCAACAGTTTAGGAAGGTGTCCAGAGGGCATCTCCGGAAACATCCCATAATATTCCCGTAGTAGTCCAAGGACAGAAGTGTCAAAAGGACACCTCTCCTTTCCAAACCATACGTAAGCATACACATGCATCAATTCATATCATCACATATATGGTAACTCCATATATGGAAAGAAATCAATATTTACAATCATTTGTATAACATTGGTAAGTAAATCATACATGAATCAATTCAATATGAATAAGTAATGCTACTGTAATCAAAGTTATGCAACAGTAGAATATCATTGTAAGAATCTAATTTAGGAAACATATTAATGATATTCAAATATAGAAACTAGATTCATGCTATCTATGTAATTAAGGAAATAACCATCCTTACCTTTTATAACTCGCAAAGAATCCTAAGAAATCAAGTAAGATCTTGGCAAACTTGAGAAGAAGGTCCTAAACAAGTATATACAACATATTAGGAAAGATCCCTAACAGAAAATATAGCAAAGCATCCGAAGCAGACCAATTCTGGAGTTGCTTTGTACTCATTGGTCGAGTGGATTGGTCGAGTGGTCCAGTCGACCAATCAGTCGACCAATGCGAGACGATAGCTTAGAAAATCAGAGTTTTGAGATATGAAATCCGAATTTGGTGGTTCAAAAGGGTACTAATCAAGGGGTAGACTACATCAGTAGTATTCTAGCATATAGGGGACCTCAAAACACTAATCAAATCAAGGTATCAAGATCCAAATTAGGAAACAAAAAGTTACCATAAATAAATCAAACATGGATCTTGATGAATTTTGAAATAGAAAACAAGGACAAGAACAATAGGAGGATGGATCATTGCTTTCGGTAATGAAAACATGAAAACATGCATAGGTCTTCATAGAATAAGGCTTAGAAGCATAAATCTAAATAAGGAAATAAAACCTACCATATATGTACTATCATGCATCATGAAGAACACATAGTAAGGTAGAAGAGAACAACTAGAATTCTATGGATTATGGATCATAGAAAGAAAACACAACCATTAACCACTAACATGATCAATGAAAGAAGATCCAAAGAGATCAGAATTCAGATTAGGAAATTAACAGAGATTAAATCATGGTTTGATCATGAATCCTTCAAAAGCTTGCAATGATCATGGTTAAGATCATTGTTCTAGCCTTAAATCCTTAGGATGATCATGAGAACATGTTCAGAGATGTTTGCAACAGAGGATGCAGCATCTCTTCTACTGTCTCAACTCAAAAAGGAAAGAAAAACAAAGATGTAGGAGAAGAAGAGAGAGTAGACATACCTTTTGATGCAAAAAGAAGAGTTCCGACGAAGATCCGCCAAGAAAACTCCAAGGATGCAAGAGAGATGACTTGCAGAGGTCTTTGGTTCGTTCCAGAGGGTTTGGAGGCAGCAAATACGAAGTGGACTCGAGGTTAGACTTAAATAGAGCAAGAATCAACCTAATTGCCAAAGACAGCACCCATTGGTCGAGTGGATTGGTCGACTGGCCCGGTCGACCAATCAGTCGACCAATGCAGACAGCAAGGCCAAAACAGGGAATTGAAGGCCCAGATCAAATCCAAACCTAAAGAGGTTTTGCACACAAGTCAAGTGACTTACCTAGTAGGTAGAAATGCCTTCAAACCAAGATAGAGATCACTCCAAGTCCATCAACTAATTAGATCTTCATCAGGATTCTGTTTCCATAAATAGAACCTCATCATCAACCTTCATGGATTCAAAGCCAGACACCAAGTCCTCTACTGGGATGGCCCAAAGCTGACTTCTTACTTTACTTCGGGTCATCGGACCTACAAATAACAAGGTTTCCGGGTCAAGGTTAAGGCTGGGTTTCACAAGTAAGGTACAAAAAGAAAAAGACCAGTAAACTTACTGATTCAGTGAGGCAAAAGCTTGAGAGCAGGAAGGCGCGAAGCAGACGACAAAGGTTCAAATTCCTGACAGGAAGAATGAAACCTACGAAAACAACGAACCGCTTTTAAAAGCACCCGCACGAGTGTTCGGGAATCTGAACGATCAAGATTGATTCAAAATCAACGATCTAGATTAGAAGACGTTTTGAAAGTTTGAACTCACGAATCCGAAACAGGCATTCGGAAACCGTCGCTTGGATTACATGAGCCACGACAGATTGACTGCAAGGAGACACGTGGCATTACCCTCACAACGCTCGAGGAAAAGTGACCACCGCATTAAATGTGATATAACATTTAATGGAACACGTAGAGACTATTGCCTGACGAAGAACCCAGTTAAAAACCAAGCCCTCGGGATCGACCGAACGCTTGGTCTGGGGGGCTCGTGATATGGAGAAAATATGATCGAACTGGGTTCATACCTGGTTTGATCCTCGACCTCGGTCGAGACAGAAGGAATCGACTCGCTCCCGAGCGAACCGAATCCGTAAGATGGCTTGCTGAGGAAGAAAACTTATTTAGCTACAAGCACGCCCTAATTCAACTTATGGATTAGGTTAATTACCCTAATGATAGCAGACTCGAATTGACGGCTGCGACTAATCATTATCGAAGGGATAAACATCGCATAACCTAAAGGTTATCTTAGGAGTCCTCTACTAGTCCAAACTAGTAGAAGTCTATCGCTCAACAGATCTACTTGATAAGATCCAACGACTACCCGAAGAAGGCTCAAGTGCATCCAACGAAGGAGATTCAAAGGTACACTCTATATAAACCTCACTGCCATACAAGGTGAGGGACTCAGATTCAAATGCATACTGGTAGACGTAAACTATCAGAGGCTTACGGTCTAGATCACCTTTCCAGTTCTTTATTCCTTATCTCTGTGCTTCTAGCAGAGCCGTTTGTGATTAAGTTCATCAACTAACTTAGCCTTCGGAGGTGGACTCCCGACCCCCGCGGTCGGGCCACATCTGACGCTTTCGTTTTGCAGGTCATCACGAGGAGATCTAAGGGCTAAGCAGATTTTGGACGCATCAGATACTTTCGGTAGACGGATCTAGTAACGCACAAGAAAGTGGAGCAAGGATTACTCTGATAAGCCCAGGTAGATTCCAAATAAGATATGCACTTCGCTTCAAATTCAAAACCTTGAATAATGAAACAGAATATGAAGCATTAATCGCAGGTCTTCGCATAGCAAAGGCCCTCGATATCCAGAACATAGAGATCAGAAGCGACTCACAATTAATTGCAAATCAAGTAAACAAACTATATGAAGCAAAAGAGAAGCGGATGAGTAGATATTTGTTTATGGTCGACCAATATAGACTACATTTCAAAAACATCCAAATCAAACAAGTTCCCAGGGCAAAAAACGAACAAGTAGATGCTCTATCCAGATTAGCTACTGAAAATATGGATGCTACAAAACTAGTCGTATACATGGAAGAGCTCCAATTTTCGAGCATAAATATGACAGACCAGATGCACCTACAGACCGAGCATGGATGACTCCCATAATCAATTATTTGGAAAATGATTTACTACTAGAAGACCCAAAAGAAGCTAGAGCTATAAAACAAAGGGCAGCCAGATTCACAGTCAGAAACGACAAATTATACAAGAAGTCTCTGACCCGACCATTACTATGATGCGTAGAGGCTCCAAAAGCAACTGTAATTTTAAGAGAAATTCACAAGGGAAACTGTAGAAGTCATATAGGAGCTAGAGCACTAGCAGATAAGGTAATAAGGCAAGGATATTATTGGCCCACACTACAAGAAGACTCAAAAACATATGTCCGAAAGTGTGACAATTGCCAGGCACATGCCAACATACCTCACGCTCCTGCAATGCCCCTAACATCAACCCTCTCTTCAATTCCCTTCGCGAGATGGGGAATAGACTTGGTAGGAAAACTATCAAAAGCTTCAGGAAGTAGAGAATATCTGGTGGTGGCGATAGATTACTTTACTAAATGGGTTGAAACCGAGGCACTGGCATGCATCAATACCAATCAGATGAAAAAATTCGTCACACATAATATCATGTACCGATATGGAATCCCCAAAATCATTGTCATTGACCACAAAAAGCAATTCGAAAACTCTGAGTTTGAACAATTCTGCAAAGAGCAGGGTATAGAACATCGTTGGTCTTCTATAGCATATCCCCAAAGTAATGGTCAAGTAGAAATTACAAATAGATCAATGCTTGAGGGATTGAAGAAAAAACTAGACCTATCCAAAGGCAGGTGGGTAGAAGAATTACCTAAAGTTCTATGGTCTTACCGAACAACCGCCAGAACAACCACTGGCAAATCCCCATTTCGACTAACTTATGGAGTCGAAGCTCGGATTCCTGTGGAAGTTAAGGTCGGATCTATCAGAGAAGAAGAATTCAATGAAGAAGCAAATATTGAAGGAATGAGGGAAAATATAGATTTCATCAAAGAAATCAGGGATAAAGCACAATATCTTCTGGAAGAATACCAAAGACGCATTGCAACATATTACAAGCAAAAGTTAAACCAAGACAATATCTCCCTGGAGATCTAGTCCTCCGAAAATCATATGCTTATGAACCGACAAATCAAGGAAAGTTGGCTCCAAACTGGGATGGACCATACATCGTAGTACAACAAGTCGCACTTGGAGCATACAAGCTTCGAGATCCAAAAATTGAGCAGCTCATACATCGAACCTGGAACTTGAAGAACTTAAGAAAATACTATCAATAGAATAGTATCAAGTCCCCATAAATTTTTAAATTTCTTTCACATGGTAATGTCAGTTTGATGTCAAGTCTCAATCTTAATTTGTTTTCTACCTCTAAATTTTTAAGAGGTTCTATTTGATGAATAATAATTTTTGAAACTTTTCCTTTAAGAGTATACCATTACAGCTCAAATAAAAACTGAGCTATAATGCTCAAGAGGTTGAAAAAGGGAAAAAAAGCCCCTTAGGCATCGAAAAGACCTAAGGGACTAAAAGACCTAAGTCTCTTAGGCATTAGAAAAAACCTAAGACACTAAAAGACCTAAATATCTTAGGCATAAGAAAGACCTAAATTCCTTAGGCAACCAAAAGACCCAAATTCCTTGGGCACCAAGAGACCTAAATTCCTTAGGCACTAAAAGACCTAATTCCTTAGGCACCAAAAGAGCTAAATTCATTAGGCACCAAAAGACCTAAATTCCTTAGGCACCAAAAGACTCAAGTCCCTTAGGCATCTAACAAAAAACCGAGCTCTGATAGTCAGAAATCTAAAAAAGGCACGACCTACGATGTTTGGAAAGGAATGACCTATGATCAAAACCCTTAACCAAGCTACAATACTGATAAAACATTAAATAAAAAAATAAAAAATAAAAACCTAAGTAAGCTTAGGCATCCAAAGAACCTTAAGAAATTAAGGTTTCAAGAGCAATGAAGGATTCCATAATCAAACAAGCACCAAACAAGAATACTTGGCTTCAAACAGATTTCAAATCAATGAAAGCAAAGACCTAAAAGGCCAAACATACATAAATAAAGACCAAAAAGGTCATACATACATGTTTGATACAAAAAGTTAATTGTTCAAAGATAAGGTTCACTCCGGAACCTTTTTATCAGACTTGTCTTTGGAAGAAGCAGCTGGACTTCTAACCTCAGGTAGTGGATCCCAATCCGAGTCTAAAAAACCGGCCACTTCAACATTCTGAGGCTTGGGAAATCTTGGCTCACCAACACACCACTGAGAGTGAGGAACCTTGAGGTCGTCGTAAATTCCATGGTTGATTAAACCTTTGAATCTCTCCAGATCCAAATCCTTAAAACCCCAATGATTCCTTGGTAGGTCTAACGCCGAGCATAAAGATACCCAGGTGCAGTGACCTTAGCCATAAATTTCTTGCATCCAGCCGTCCTGACCCATCTCTTAATAACTTCATGACGAAGTTCATTAGGAATGTCTTCAAAACACAAGGAGCCTTCTCCTCAACTAGCTTGGTCAGACGGGCAACTGCACTATCTGAACTCTCTAGTTTAGCTCGAAGACTAGAAATCTCAGCATCCTTACCGACCAAGGAACCTTCAGCCTCTTCCAAATGAGTTTGAAGAGAAAACTTCTCAAGCACCAAAGCCTCATAATTCCCCTTCATAGCGGCCAACTCACTCATCAGTTTGGCCTCCCGACCAACCAAAGAATCATTACTCGATTTCAGAGATGATAATTCAGCTTCTAACTTCTTGTTGCATTGTTCAGTTTGTTGAAAGGAAAAGAAATTGCCTTGCAAAATCAATACTTTGACCCAGAGATTGGATCAAAGCACAAGCCATCCTACAAACAAAGAAGCAGAAGGTTTATAAACAAAATAAAGAAAATAAATTTCCAAAAAAGAAGAAAACAAATACATACCTCATAGTAATACTATGGGCTTGCAAACGACCAAATCCTTGAAGGTAGGTCATATCAGCTAGAAGAAGAACTCCACTCAACCAGTCATTGGCAACTCTAGACATAGAGTGAGAATCACCAGTGAACACCGAAGAGCTGGAATCCAACAACCACTCTGGTCGGAGAACGTTGGCCGGTTCTAAGACCCTCATCTCCGACTCTGGAGCATCTTTAAAGGAAATATCCTCACCCAAAGACGGATGAGGATCAGAATCTGAGACTTTCTCAGAGCCAGCACTCGAACTAGCCAGCCTCTTTGATGGTTGGGGAGGGAGGTCGGAAGGCTTTTCTTTCCTTACTTAGGAGGGTGTTTTCCCCTTTAAAGAAGAAGAAAGACCGGCCTACTCTTTATCTAGCTTGGTCAGATGTTTCTCCTCCACTTTCAGCATAGTGGATGCAGCATCTTCAAAATCCTCTTCACCGAGCAACACTGCATCATTTCCGAGTAAGATAACTTGGCAAAAAATTAGAACAAAATAAACAAAAGAAAAGACACACGTCTTACCAATCAAGAACCCCCAATGATGAAGGATATTCGGATATTCTAGACAATATCCATTTACAGCAAGAAAGTTCCGATCTTCAGTGGGGATCACCTGAATACGATCCCTTGCTTCCTGTTCGGAACGGTAAAGGAGAGGGATGGCATTTGAATCCTCCCTAGGAATTTTGGGTCAAGAAGTTGGAAAGCTAGGAGGAGAAGGAGGACGAACAAAGAAATATCTAGATCTCCAACCCTTGGTATTTGAAGGAAAGGTACCTTTCCCTATGAAGTTACCCTCCCATTCAGACTGAAGAGCAGTTCGTTTTGAAAGATAGAACCAACAACTTTGCTCTTGCTTCTTGTGCATAAAAAATTGAAGAAAGAAATTTAAGGTCAGTACTACACCAACCTCGTTTTACTTACAGAAGCCCCAAAAACAAATTATGCTACGCCAACTATTTGGCACCAACATTCTCGGACACATCCCAAAATGATTAAGAATATCTATAAAGACAAGGTGTACGGGAAGCCTAAAGCCACTAATGAAAGCATCTTCATACACATCAAACTCATCTAAAGGAGGTCGATGAGCACGTTCATGAGAAGGAACCCTAATCACAAAATCATCAGGAATAGCATATTGAGCTCAGATAAGGTCTAAGTCACCCTCGGTCAGCTCGGAAGGAAAAAAGCTGGGATCCGAACTGCTAGGATCAAAGTCTATATGCTCGGACGTCCTAGGTCGACTTCCCTCAAAATCAGGTTCGGATTGAGAAAGGTTTTTTAACCATTTTCTCCTATTCGTACGAAACTAAGCACGAATACTTAATGACCTAAACTCAGCATGACTAAGAAAATTTGGGCGAGCTCCAGGAGACAAGGCCGGGTTAACAAAGGTATCACTCTCGATGTCGCTCTACCCAGAAGAAGAAGCTCCACTATTCTCAGAATGAACAGTCTCACTTTTAGAAGAGGGTTGGCTAGCGGAAGTCCCCGGAGGTTTTGAAGCTACCGACTTAACACCCATGAAGACAAATGCAAATACACATACTAGAATAAACAGAGAAAAAGAAGAACAAAAACAGTGAAAAGAATGTACAAAATACACTTAGAATCTAGCACAAAATAAAAAATAAAGCGGATACAAATGATCGTGAAGAAAAAACGAACTTACTGGTAAAGTGAATCAGCAAGAAAAGCTTCAACGAAGATGGGAAGAAAAATTTTCCGGCAACACTGTTCACCTCCTTCACGAACAAAAAACGCAAGCAACAGAAATGAAACGAAAAAGAAGAAGACGGGTTTCTTATACTTTTTGGAAGATTCTAATCTAACGGATCAAAAAAGAAGGCTGCAGAAATTCTAGAACAGATCCCAATCCTACATCTTCAAAAGTAGCCCCTATCCAATGATCAGAAAGATTTTATATCTTATAAAGATTAAGATCTATGGGATGAGATAAAGAAAGAAGAACGATTGAAATTCGTGTCTTTTGAAATTTAAAAAGTAATTATGAGATGCCATAAATACATGGCCACGTGTCAATAAAGGTGGACATGCAAAAAGTCATGCACCGTCGTTTCCCATTTTACGGTGCAGTATCCTGTCAGATGACATCCGTAATAATATCTTCCAAATAAAATTTCAAATATCTCAAGTTATGTTGGTTGGAATCAAGCATGTTCGGTCATCAAATCTCTAAAATCCGAACAGTATGAAGTTCGGACTTCAAAGACTGGGGGCTTATGATAAAGAGAAATAAAGAACACGAACTAGCTCAGTTAAACCTAGACCGAATTGAACCTAATCGAACTGACCATGTCAAGGTCGGTTAAACAAAGCATAAAGGCAAGATATCATGTTGAATTTAGTTATACTTGTAGCCAAAGAAGAAGTATCCGATTGGGACTCAAATATCCGTATTTGAGTAGAACTCAATCGATAAAATTCATGTTATAACCCAAATAGTGTTTTTTAGTTCGACAGGAACTCATACAAAGAAAACCTATAAAATGGTAAGAGAATACAAGAAAAAGATACGCTGAATAGAACCATCACTACTCAAATTCTTATTGTTCATTGCTTTTTTGTCTTCCTTAGTTGGATTCTTAACTAGATCGTCGGAGGTGAAAACTCGACCTCCACGGTCGAGCTCATTCTTGCAGGTTCATCCAGTTGAGTGGACGAACAGGATTGCATAGCAACAACCATCATGAATTAATTACCTTAGTTTTCCCAAATCCCAACCCTCTTTTGTTTGAATCCATATATGTAGCCAACCTATTGTGATTGTTGGTGTAAGAACTTAGGCCCATGCTTGATCAGGATTCTTGAGAAGGAGCCAAACAAGAGTAAGGAGAAAAGCTTCATTAAGAACTGAACACAGCCTAAAATTGACACCATCAGCAGACTTTCAGTTACACAAGATTTATGCTAATCCTTCTTCCCTTTTGTCCAAACTTGGCATTGACCAAAATAATCTCATTTTCGAAGCAATGATGGTTGTTGCATCGTTTCTCATGCAAGTTTTTCTAACAATTCTGATGTACGTTTTGATCATTTTGATGGATTACTTTATTCCAGTAGTTTATCAATATACTATGAAGCAATCAAGAACAAAATTCAATTAAGAGAAGATGGTGGTAGAGAGGGACGATGGAGAGACAGGTATCGTGTGGGTCCTCTCCTCCTTTTGTAATTCTTTATTTATAAAAGAAATAAAGTGCTACACTATTTAGGAAAGTAAATATAAGTCTAAATTACAACAAGAAAAAACCTAAAACTAACATATCATAACTGCCCTAACTTGCGGCCCAAGTTACCTTGTATCCCAAGCATTGGTTTGACACCCCCTTAAAGTTGGAGCATAAACTACTTTGATAAACACATCCAGATTTGAAGGAGGGTCCATAAACTACTTTGATAAACAAATCTGGCAACTGATCATGCAATTGGACTTGATGGGTAACACTGGTGCCTTTTTATACTTTATCTAGAACAAAATGGGGATCCACTTCATTATGCTTAGTGCGCTCACTAAAAACAAGAGTGGCTATGTAGGTTGCTGCCTGATTGTCACATAATAGTTTCATACGTTCTTCCATTCTAAAATCCAAGTTCTTGCATAAGCCCCTTAATCTAAATTAATTCTGACACTATATGAACCATTGCTCTATATTCAGCTTCTGCACTAGAAACTGCCACTGTGGTTCGCTTCTTGATCTGCCAAGTGATGAGATTTCCACCCAACTCCCTAATGTTTCTTCTTAGGTTTTTGCATATATCTACTCACCACCCACATTGGGGCCAGAAGGGTGGCATGCTCCCCCGGATTTTTTTGAAATTTTAAACATCCCTATATTTTTTTCTTTATTTCTCTCACTTTACATGTGAAATACTATTATTTGGCCCCCTCCAAAATTAAAATAAAAATTTAAGATAAAGATAATGGGTACAAATGTCATTCTTAATCATTATCTAATGGTTATCGTTAAACCCCTAGTTTTAAGAAATAAAAGGTTAAATTTTAATTAAAAACTAACTCACCATCCATGAACTTCTCCCTATATATTCTCTCATATTTTCATTCTTATTTATTCTCTCATGAATCTTTTCTTTTATTCCTATTTTTTCTCTTTTTTTCTTTTTCACACGTCTAAAAAATATTGTAGTTAGTAGACATTGAAATTTTCATAAATCTTCTCCAGTATTTACTCTCTCTTTCTCAAATTATTCCTCTCTCTCACACTCACAAATTTTCCAGTATTCTTTTCATAAAGCATAATTTTATTTTTTTTTTATTTCGTTGTTCTTTCTTTCGGCTAAACTTTTGATTCTACTAATAGCAACTTAAATCTCATTAGAATTCCATTGATTTTATCAGATCTAATCATAATCAATGATTTTTTTTTTTAATTCTTAAATTTTCTCCAAATTTTCATTTCCTATTAATGGAAATTTAAATCTCGTTTAGAATTCCAGCCATCAATTTTATCATATCTAACCATAATCATTTTATTTTATTTTGAATCCCTAAACTTTCTCATAAAGTTTCGATTCCTATTAATAGCAATTTAAATTTTAAATTTTATTAGTTGGATTTTTATATATCTGCCATTAATACTATTATATCTAATCATAATCATTGATTTTTTAATTAATTTATGATAAATTGAGTGTTTATCCCATATTTAGTTAATAGACTTCAAATTTATCTTTTTTTCCTATAATTTCTCCCACAATTTCTTTTTCACCATTTTCTTTCATGATTTTTAAAAGTTTTTCTCCCACAATTTTAGCCCCTACTTTATTTTACTATATTATTTTATAATTATGTTATCTATATTTTAGTCCTATTAATTTACCTAAATTTATATTGTGGACCACACGTCAAAATATAATAAAATATTATGAGATGGGACCCAATGTGGGTCCCGCATTGGCCTACATATATTCGGCTCCCCCAATGTTCAATCCTGGCTCCGCCCCTGCTCACTGCATAAGAAATATCTGGTCACATGACCGTTAAATAAATAAACTTTTCCAAAAGCTATCATTATCTATGGGGGTCTTTATAGTCCTCATTATCATATCAAGGCTAAATTTTCCATCCATTGGGGTTTCAACTAGTTTAGACTCAAGTTTATCAGTTTCATCCAATAAATCAATGACGTATTTTCTTTGGGAGAGACTTATTCCTTTTTAACTTCTCACCACCTTAATTCTTAAGAATTAATTTAGTTGCCCCAAATCGGTGATTTGAAACTGCAAATAAGTTTTTACCTTATCAACGCCTTCCCTATCATTTCTGGATATGATGATGTCATCTACATAGACAACTAAAACCATAATTTTGTCTCCTTCCTTCTTTACCATCACTGAATGATCTGAGTAGCATGTTGGGAAGCCAATTTTTTAAACTACAGAAACAAACTTATTGTACCATGCTCTAGGTGATTGTTTTAAGCTTAGATGGAGCAATGGAGCTTATATACCTTGGTAGTATTCCCCCTTCCGCAACATACCCAAAAGGTTGCTTCATATACACTTTTTTCTGTAAGACCACCATATAGAAATGTTGTTTTGACATCTAACTAGCTAGTACAAGGCCAGTCCAAATTGAAAGAGAATGAAAGAAGAATGTGAACTGAACTTAATCTTGTCAATGGTGAGAAGGTCTCAAAATAGTCTAGGCCATATGTCTTGGTATATCCTTTAGCCATAAGACGTGCTCTCAAGTGCTCAACTGTCCCATCAGCACAATATTTAACTACATACACCCATCTACAACCAGCAATTTCTTTTCTAGGAGATAGGTCCACTAATGTCCAAGTGTTATGAGAATGTATAACCTCCATCTAAGTGTCCTCACAGCCCCTCTAGCAGGATTATTTAGGGCTTCGGTTATGGAAGTGGATATAGGGTGATCATTAGGGGATTTATCAAGGGTTTGATAGGACGAAAGTAAATGATAGATAGCTACAAAGTTGGTTATGGGTTAAGCAACATTGACTGTATTTTTTTGAGTGCAAAATCTTCTAGGTTTCCAAAGACTGATCGGTAGGTCTGCAGAACAGTCAACAACAAGAAGTACATTTGGTGTAGGTACGTGTGAATGATCATTTTGCTTGGGACCATCTGCCATTTTCTTCTTTCTTTGATACGTTTGTGTAGGAACTGGAGGTATCTCAACTGGTGGCTCATTAAGTATAGGTACTACAGGAAGAGGAAAATCAAATATTTCAGAATCAGGTTGGCAAGAATAATATGGAGTATTTTCAAGAAAGCTGACATTTGCATAAACATATTGATGATAGTAATACAATCAAAACATTTACAACCTCTTTGGGTTTTAAAGTAACCTAAAAATATACATTTGACATCCCGAGGACTCAGATTATCTGATGGACGGAAAATATGAGCAAAACAGGTGCACCCAAAATTTTGAGGTGAGAGACTAAATAGGGGACAATCCGAATAAACCAATTGAAAGGGGATTTTGTTTTGAAGAACCGATGAGGGCATGCGATTAATCAATGTACAGGTAGTTAAAATAGCATCACACCAGAACCTTTTGGGAACGTTCATGTGCAACAAAAGTGAAGATGTAACCTTTAGGAGGAGGCGATTTTTTGTGGAGTGTCAGAGCAACTTGTTAGATGGATGGTCCCTTTTGAAGCGTAGAACACATAAATTTCATTATTTGTGTACTCTATAACATTATCTGACCGAAAATTTTTACTTGTTTTGCCAAATTGTGCTTAAATTTTGGGAAAAAATGTTGAAAAATCATCATAAATACAGATATGGATTTTAATAAATATAACCATGCTATTCGAGAATGATCATCAACAAAAGTTACAAAATATTCATAACTGAATCAATTAGATATCTTACAAGGACCCCATATGTCCTAATGCACCAAATCAAAATTTTCTAGACTACAAGAAAACCAGACAAAGAAAAATAAGCTCTATGATGTTTTCCTAACTCATAAGCTTCACATTTAAGAGATGTAACATCTTTCCAAGAGAGGACTACAAGTTCTATGTTTTGATAAAGATAAGTGACTTAAACGTCTATGCCATTGTAGGGCATTTAGTTCTAACACAGAATTAGCAGTGACAAAATTTAATGCAGATGATTCAAGGGAGTAGAATACATACAAAACATTCTCCTTGTCATGTCATCCTGAAACTCACGAAAAGCTTGTTTAAAAATAGTAGTGCAATTTAAGTCACGAAAAAGCTTACTAACAAATAAAAGGTTTGACATGAAAATTAGGTTTGAAAAGTACATACTTTAGAGTGAAATTGGGATAAGAAGATACATCTCCAATTCCCATGGAAGCTATGGTAGTGCCATTAGCCAATATAATGGGTGAAGAAATTTCTTTGAAGTTAGAAAGTAGGGTGGAATTTTCGGTCATATGAGAGGAAGCTCCAGAGTCTATCAACCAAGAATTAGGACTAGAAGAAAGGAAAACAAGGTTACCTGAGTGTGCCAACATCGCAATTGAGGTAAGTTGAAGAGAGGTTTCAATTTGTTGAAGGCATTGAAGAATCTAAGTTATTTTGTCTTTAGTAGAGGAACTACCTGGATTTGAACTTGAAGGTGTTTCAACGGTCTTTACAGCTTCAGACCAATACTAATTGTTTAAATTGTTTGCCCAATCTAGTCTATGCTTTGCCCAATATGTTTCTTTAGTATGATTTTTTGCCACAATGAGTAGATGTCCTTGATGCTCTTTAAGAATAAGCTGAATTTCTTCTCCTACCACGTCCACTCACTAAGGCTCCTCTACTTCTAGATGGGAACCCTCGCCCATGACTAGCCACTATTGCTGAATTGTCTTTAGGTGGGCAACAATATTCCCTGTAGGAGTTATGGAAGCTTTCAAATAGAAATAGAACATTTTCACGTGTTAGAATATCGTTGCGAACGGGATGATAATCTGGGTTAAGACCAGCTAGGAATTTCGCCAATTATATTTCAACCCTTTGTTCTCGTAATTTTTCAGCATTTGTAGTAAAGGGTTGGTAAACAACCAATTCTTCCAGTATCCTTTTGTATGTACTAGTATTTAACTCGGGATTGATCCCCTTGTGTAATATTGAACCACTTTTCATAAAGGTGGCACATACGGGAAATATTTTTCTCACCATAATAGGTTTCCTTCAGATTATCCTAGATATTCTTAGTGTGGCATGAAACGTGATGTTGTTAGAAATCTATGGCTCAATATTGTTCCAGATCCAAATTTCAATGATGGAATCGTCTCTACTCCATGTTTCGAATCTGTAGCCGATTTCTCATTTGATGTCTCCAATTTTGGTTGGTCTTGTGTCGGATTTTTTCTTTTTCTTTGGCACTTATGAAGGCAAGCACCGATTGGGACCGTAGTAAAAAATTACCATCGCCATTCAGATTGTTGGTGGTGATTTGAATATGAAATGATTCAACTTTTATAGCTTCAACTATGGAGTAGAGATAAGAGATAGGTTACAGAAGATTTAGTTAGGTATTTTGTGTATCTTAATAGCACCGAACCAGCATGGTAGGCAGCTTTGTGGTACTGCAACCAAGAGAACAACAATAACGTTGAAGTCGATTAGAGAAAGAGAGAGGAGTCCCTAGATCAAACTACAGCTCTAATGCCATGAAGCAGTCTAGAACATAATTCAATCAAGAGACGATGGTGGGAGAGAAAGATAACGTGTGTGTCCTCTCCTCCTCTTGTGATAGAGATACAGTCCTACACCATTTAGGAAAGTAAATATCAGTCTAAATTACAACAAAAAATAACCAAAAACTAATATCCCAAAATTGGTCTAACTTGCACTACAAGAAACTTGTGGCCCAAGTATATTGGTTCGACATACTACGTGCTTATGACTAAGGCTAGGGGTATGCAATTACTAGCAAACTTTGGAAATTTTAACTACCATATTTTTGGCTTAATGAATTAAGCTTAAAGATTTAAAAATAGACTGTGAATAAAATTAAGAGAGAGGGGGAAAGAAAAACAAAAACACACACACACAACACACAAAATTTGGGCTTTGGGGCTCAAAACCAAGAATTAGAATTGGTAGGGAAAAAACCAATTTTAAACCTGGTATATACGGACTTCCTATCTTTTTCCCTTTTCTCCTTTTAAGGTGAAGTATTGAGTCTGGATCCTCTACCCACAAGCATAGAGTATTTCACTGCCCTCCTACCCCTTCACCACACATTCAAGAGAGGGCTCACTTCTGGGCACTGATAAGGGGACCAGAGGTGGACCCTCCTGAATGTGTGGTGGGAGAAGTGTGAGGGTAGTGTTATCATCTAGAGGATCCCAGCTCGGGTGTGTTGGAGTTTGGCGGTTGGAGCCGAGGGTTCACATAGAATTGGAATAGGATAGTAGCATCAAACAAGCCATATTAAGATAAGCTGGAACAACATTCATTTGACTCAGTAGTATTCCCATAAGCTTCAGGATCAGATTGGAATCAACCGTAACCAACTCGATCTTGATGTCCAATTACTAAACCATGAAAGAGGAGACTTACTTGATTGGTTGTACATTTGGTATCTTGTATGCTAAGAAAAGCATCCTTCCATATCTTGATAAAATTGTTTCTTAACTATGAAAAGAGTAAACGAGAATCAAAAACTACAAACTACCACGTTGAGTTATCCACAGTACGCAGTTGAAGCAACTGGTAAAGGAAATAAACCAAACCATCTGGTTGTCCAAAAAGCTCATGAACTAACACAATGCTTGTAAAATCATGAGCATGACAAATTTCAAGAAACAACCAGCAAGAGGACAAGTTTCCACAGAAGGGCATACCCACTGCATGGAGATCCAGCCACTGCAGGGTCTGGGGAGGGTCATAATCTATGCAGCAGTGCCCCTGCTTTTGCAAGACTGTTTCAAGAAGCAAGCCTCCTCAGCAGTTAACAGAGTTAAGGTTCTTATCATAGACCTTCAGCATAAACTAGTTTCATTCATCTAGCACCAAGTTTGTGTGAAGACAACATGCTTTAAACCTGGGAAACCTATGCACTACCCAAAAGAATCCAGTCTTAGAGGAGGACCAGCAAATTCACATCGAAGTTTTTAAGTTCCTATAGAAAAGAAGAAGAGAGGAGGGGGGGGGGGGGGGGAAGAAATGAGAGAGACGTTCATGTTCACACTAGCTACAGTCCTACCTTACCTATGGGCATGGCTTTTGAGATGGGATCAAGTTATGCAGTTTAAACATTAAACTTTTACACGCAAGGCATCTTCTAAGAACCTCCAATTTGGGGGTGGGGGAAAGAAACTCCTAATTTCCATATGAATGCTTATACGAAAGTTCATTACCTTGGCATAAGGTATTGGAATCCAGACCTGCTTCTTTATTGATACAAGGTTAGTTTTCAGAATTTTACTCTTCTTTTGTTCCTTTGGGAGGTCTGCTATTTTGAATTTCTATTTCAAACTCTAGTTACAGTTGTGGTTTCAGAATCTGTTCGATGCAAATAAAACTAGAATCCTGCTGCTACCATACTTCTTCTAAATCTTACTTTTTCTACATTTGACTTTTCTAGATTTAGTTTCAGATTGTAGTTTTACTGTGACTGCTGAATCTGAACACAATTTCTACAATGTTGTTAGACCTGCATCCTCAATCAATTTCAGCTTATTTCACTAAAACTTTCAATTCTGATTTTTGAAGCCTGCTTCTTTCTCTGTTTTCTGGTCTCTATTTAATCATCATTTGATTTTTATCAAATTGTCACATTTTGATCTGAAACCCCATAGACCTGCCCATCAAATTTTACAGCTTCCAATTTTCTCATTCCCAATAGGATTACTCCATACCCCTGAAACTATCCATTAGATTCAGATTATCTTTTGCATATGCGTTCTGTTGAGTCAATAGACCAGTACCAGAACTAAGCAATCAACATTTTTTGGTGAGTTACTCAATTTTCTCCCTTAATCCGATCCTTATCATACCTGCAATCTGATTGCAAGCTTATCTTCTACTGGAATTCAATTGTCCAGATTAGCAAGGCTAATGAGCTACATATTATTAATTAAGGCACAGAAGCTGTTCCCTGAAAGTCGGTAATCATAACACAAAGAGTATACATATAATGCCATACACACTAAGCTTGTGCAATACAAAGCAACAAGAACATATCAGACAGCAGGATACTATCCCAATAAGGCTCTGAACAAAACAGTACCATAAAGACTCAAAACCATTAACAATTGAAGAGGGAGAGGGGGGTGCGCAGCAATATGGCCTTCTAAGGTCAGCTCCAGTGTCAGTGTACGTCTTTCCGTGGGCTAAAGATGAAGTAATGCTATTGGATTCTCCTTGCAGAGAGTGAGAAATCTCACTACGGAAAAGACCAAGAGAATGTTGACATTGAGTATGATTAGCAGGGCCTAGTGAGGGCCAAATTGCCCAGCATTACCCTGTTTACAAAGAGGCCATTTCCAAGACTTGAACACAGGAAACCATTCAGGAGGTAAGCACTTGACCGACACACCAAGCATGGCCTTCATCATTGATGTCATATGTTATGATATACAAATCTTTAGGGACACCTGAGAATCACCCTCCCCCTGCTTTACTTCTTTCATAGGGTGGCTTTGTCACTAAAACCTTGTTTTTCATCATATTTGGATTTATGAAATGAAAGAATTGAACTATGGAAGAGATCTTGAAAAAGCAAGTAAATGAGACAAACACCAATCTTCTTCTTTTCTTATTCTCTTCCCTCTCCAATTTTCTTTCCATTTTCTTCTCTTCCATTCCTGACTAATCGTGTGACACAACACAACTACGAGGATATTTATACCATTCAATGTATGATATGACTTTCTAATTTAAATTGAAGGCTGGATTTCAAATTTGATTAAGACACTGACATTGTTTCTAGAAATCAAAATTCCACGCATTTTATCAGTTGGAATTTCCAGGTGCAATGGACACACCATACCTAGTATGCAAGGCTCGCATGTTTAGCACGGTCAGAGGAAGAGCTGCTCTTCCAGGTATTTATGAAGAGCTGTTTCTAAGAATTTAACCCATGACAAGCATTCAGAAAATGAGGAATCAGCCACTGCACCAAGCATGACCTTCATCATTGTAATCATATGATATATAAAAATTTCTTATGGACAACAGAGAATTCCAAACCATTCCCCGCCCTTTCTTTCTTTGCTTCTTTTATAGGGTGAGTTTATCAGTAAAATCTTTCATTTTTTTTCGGTTTTAATTCAGATGATTTCATATAAACTGATGCGCTTGGATGCATTGGAGACAATATTTTATGTCACAGAATTCATTTTATACCATTAGGTCAGCTTTCTACTTCTTAAGTTTACAGAATTCATTTTGCACCTTTAGGTTCAGACAAACACATTATAATTCAGAATATTAATCACAAAAGTTGGCTTGATGCAGAAGAACTATGGTGTTCACCCCCAAACTATTTTCACAATAAAAATTTCAAAGAAAAAATTAAGTACTTGAATGCCCAACGAAAATGAGAACATCGTAGAATCAAATAAAACAAAATCACTCATAAATTTATTATAGACAGACCTGCTGTATTTCCATGCTCGAGATTGATCTCTTAACGAAATGCAGCGTTCTAGCCATTCGCAGCTTCTTGCAAGAATCAGGGTATTTCCCACAATTAGCTTTCGGTTGAAAAAACATTCTCCTCTCAGCACCTGTTGGGAATTTTCCTTTTAAACTCCAGAAGGTGCTAGCCCAATGTTTAACAGGGAATCGGAAAGTGAATCGGCGTACAACGGTACAAGCGGGAAAATTTATAGGGCTTTGGAGTGTGGATCGGCCGAATCAAATTTGACATCTCCACACGAAAACAGCTGACTTCCATATAAATCCACTAATTCTATGATCAAATTTTTAAGACCATATCCCATCCAAGGATGGATCAAGCTCCTTTATTTCTAGAAGTTGCTCAGGCATCGCGCACTAAGGGTGCAAATTTGTCTCTAATGATCTTTACCTATCATGAGTGTGAGCAAAGTTTGGGCTCAAGAATTTGACCCTGATAATGGGTCCAAGTCAAAATATTTAAATCCTGAATCAAGGACATGGCAAGTTTTGTATCAGTGTTTGTCTCGTTCTACTCCTTCTAATCTATCCATGATTTTCTAGACTTATTTTTTACCATAGTCGTGACCTTGATTTTCACCTTAGGTTTAACCTAGACTTTGGCTTTGAGTATTGTCTTGATCCTAACCTTAATTTTTACCTTGATATTTACGCTGATTTTCTTATTATAGTGCATCAAGCTCCATCCAAGCTCTAAAGACATAGGCCCTATTTTGACCGAGTTCTATCATCAAATCCCTTATATGCTGCATTTGTTTGCAAATGTGGGGTGGGAAAAAAAAAAAACATGTGGACCTCATGTGTAGTGAGGTGAGGGAGAAGGAAAGGAAAATAAAGAGTTTTATAGAAAAGTGATAGTGGTGGGTTCCACTTTTTACTTTTCTACAAAATCCCACCAAATTTGTGGGATTTTAAAATGGCTTGGGGTGGGAAAGTTGGGCTGCCACATCACCAGACTAGTTTCCTTGATTCAAGGAAGCTTATCTCTCACTTTCCCACTTCAAGCAACCAAACAATCTACAATTTTGGGATTTAAGGAAAAAGTAAAAAATCTACACTTTTTTCAAAAAAATT
This sequence comes from Hakea prostrata, assembly GCF_041222555.1. Taxonomy (NCBI): domain Eukaryota; kingdom Viridiplantae; phylum Streptophyta; class Magnoliopsida; order Proteales; family Proteaceae; genus Hakea; species Hakea prostrata. The sequence goes on from NW_028291257.1 coordinate 36,770, forward strand.
TCCGTCTCTTTTTTCCCACCCAACTTTTATTCCAGCAAACAAACACAACCTTATTTTCGAGCACTAGCATCACTCACCTTGACATCGTAGTTACCCTGGCAAGAATGATTTTCATTACTCAGATTATTTTTCAAAACTCAACAAATTTTTGTTGCACCCGCTAAAGAAGCCTTCAGTATAGAATCTTTTTCATGCTTGTAGGGGGATCAAAATTAGGTCCTTTTATAGGCTTCAGAAAATATTTATTTCAGCTGGAAGTTAATCCAATTCGAGTCAAAACAAGTGTATATTCTATTCTAGAAAGCTATAAGCCATGTCATTGCTGAATGTCCACACAATTGTCCTGCCCCAAGTTTTTTCTTGTTATATCATTGTTAGTCACATACATCTTATAAATTTTCAAAATATGAAATAAATTAAATGATCATGTAGTAGAAAATTTTGGAGTGAATATATTAATGTAATAAATAACAAGTTGTAATTGTAAGCACATCAATAACCAAGATGAACCATGGAAGAAATCTATCTCTTAGATTCAATTTGAACATATTATTAACCCCCCCCCCACCCCCACCCCCAACCCCAAAAAAAAAAAAAACTTAAGATTTTTATAAAGAAAAAATATATAATACAAAGAAGAAAGACAAGATCAGTTCAGCTGTTCTATTGAGTTAGTCATAATGTAACTAACATCTTCTCTGATACGGTAATATCAGAGTCTACAAATAAAAACAATAAATGATTCTTATACACAATAAGATAATCTTGATATGGAATGATAATTGCCACCCAAGATAGAATGTGCATAGAATGGAAATATTGACTGCCAACATTATGTAATGAGATGGTTGTGATCTTCACCAATATTGCATCATGAGGTAGTTGATATCTTTAATTGGAAGTACAATCTCTTTGGGGGTAATGGATATCCATAAATAAATATTATTTATAACACTCCCCCTTGGATGTCCATCAATAGATAATGTACCTCGTTAAAACTTTACTAAGAAAAAACCCAGTGGGAAAAATCTTAGTGAAGGAAAAAGAGTATACATATCTAAATAATATGTATTGGTAGCTACCTCATTAAAAACCTTACTAGGAAAACCTAGTGGGACAAAACCATGGTGAAGGGAAAAAGAGTGCAACACGTATTTTACTCCCCCTGATGAAAACATCATTGAGTATCTTTGAAGATGCACACTCCAATATCATATACCAACTTCTCAAAATTTGAAGTAGGCAATGCCTCAGTAAATAAACCTGTCAAGTTATCACTTGAACGAATTCAATAAACATAGATTTCACCACTTCATTGAAGATCATGAGTGAATAAGAATTTCGGTGAAATATGCTTCGTTCTATCTTATTTGATGTATCATCCCTTCAATTGAGCTTTTCATATAATATTGTTGAAATTCCTTCTTCTAGTAGAAGACTGCATGCTTCATGAATGTGTTGTATTATTGATCTTAACCAAATATAAAATAGCTAACATTCACTTGTGAATAAATAACATGTTTGAGATCTAGTTTTATATAATAGATCAGATAAATATCATGTATCTGCATAACAAGTAAGTTGATGTCCACATTCATAAAATAATATAATGTCAATAATTCCTCAAATGTACTGAAATATATGTTTTATAACATTTCAGTGTCTTCGTATTGGAGAAGAGATAAATCTTGCTAATACACTTATAGAAAATGCTACATCCGATTGTGTATTATCAGCAAGATATATTAATGCCCCAATTGCATTAAAATATAGTACTTCAGAACCAAGAAATTCTCCACTGTTTTCTTGGGGTCGAAATAAATTTTTCTTTATATTGAGCGATTTCACAACCATTGGGGTACTTAATGGATTTACTTTATCTATGAAAAATCGTTTCAAAATATTCTATATATAAGTTGATTGATGAACGGATATTTCATTCGTCAAATGCTCAATTTATAAGTCAAGACAAAACATTGTATTTTTAAGATTTTCATTTCAACTTTTTTTAAATAATCTACTGCTTTTGGAAATTCTTCAGGAATTCTAATGATATTTAAGTCATCTTCATATACACTTATTAAAATCAGATCCATATCCTTTAATAAAAGCACAATAATAAATTAGGTCGTTTTTATACTCTTCATTTAGTAAATATCCACTAAAGAGGTTATACCATATATGCCATGATCATCTCTGCAACCTTATTAAACAAACTTCCTAAGAATTTTTTTTATATGCTTTAGTCATTTTGAGTCATTCAGGGATTTTCATATAAATTTCATACTAAAGTGAGCCATATAAATTGGCTATAATAATATCCATTAGACGCATGTCAAAATTTTCATATACTGCCAGACTAATAAGATATATGAAGGTGATTGCATCCACCACAAGAGAACATATTTCCATGTAATCAATACCAGGTCTCTGTGAAAATTTTTGTGCCATAATTCATGATTTATATATCACAATTTCATTCTTTTTATCATTTCATTTTTCGCACGAAAAATCATTCGTACCCCACTGGCTTTATATCTTAAGATGTTGGACTACAAGTCCAAAAACTTTAATTTTTCAAGCGAATTCAATACTGCTTAAATTGCATCTTTACGTTTTGGCCAATTATTTCTTTATTTACATTCATCAACAAATTTGTGTTCAAGATCCACGTCTTACAATAATATAATATGCAAAAATATTGTCGACAACTTTATATTTTCGGTTCCATCTTTTTCTTGCAATGACATAACTAATTGATATCTCTTCATTATTTTCAGGTACCTGAACCTCTTCTGAGATTTCATAGAAAGTTATGTCTTCAGAATTTTCATAATCAATTGTCTCCATTTTATGACCATCTTGATCATTTGTTTTTTTTTTTTTTTTGTAAGGATTTTATCCTTGGAACCGATTGATCTCCACGTTTTGAACCTGGTTTAATTTCATTTGCACTGATAGATTGTCCTGCTGGAACATCAATCCTAATTAGAGCATTTGTAGCTGGAATATGAGATTTAGTAACTCTTAGCAAGGTTAGCAAATCGGCAGTTGATTCATAACATTTATTGCATTATCCTTTGAACTTCAAGTTCACATTGCTTAGTGCGATGATCTAAAATGAGATAATGATAATGCATTACAATCAATCTTCTTTTTCAACTATTTATTCTCTCCCCCTCATGTTGGAAAAACTAGTTCATCGAAATAATACTCAGAAAATATTGATTTAAATAAATCTCCTATCACTGGCAAGATATTGAATTATAAAAGGAGATTCATATCCAACATATATTCCCAACTTTATTTGGGAACTCATTTTTGTGCTTTGTGGTGGAGCAATTGGAACATAAGCCGCACATCCAAAAAATTTTAAGATGAGAATTATTTTGCTTATAACCATAAGCCAATTGTAATAGGGATAATTTATGACAATTTTTTGGCCTGATGTGTACAAATGATACTTTGTTCTCATAAACAATGTTTTAGATATTAATTGGAGACATTTAATAAATAATGGTGACTTTACCAAACCATTTTGGATATAAACATTTTTTTGCCCAACAACTACAAATATTATATTAACATATCCCAGGTAATAAACCTGGAATTTTGGATATAAATATAAGCAACAGGCTTTTCAACTGTGATCTCAATTGTTATACAATAATCTTAAAGGCTGAAATGTAAATTCACCAGCATTATCAAGACAAACTGTCTTTATTTTATAATCCATAAATTGTGCTCTTAATCTAATTATTTGAGCAAACAATCTCGCAAATACCAAATTACGAGTTCATAATGAACATACATGTGACCATTTTATAGATGCATCTAAAATCATATATTATCTAAATGGTCCACATGATGGGTGAATGGGCCCTAAAAACGTAAAATGTTCAATCTCAACTTTAGCTGGTGAATATCTAATAATAGGTTTTCCTTGAGAACAAACAGCACAAGAAAATTCACCTAATTGAAGAATCTTCTAGTTTTTCAATGGATGACAATTGAATTTTCAATAATTTTTTGCATCATATTTGTCACATCCACCCAGCCAGTACCCTATCTGGTATACCCGAGTGTGTGATCCATAGTCCACAAGATTCAGTATTGGAGAAATCAGCCTCCCACATTCACAATAATATAATCAAGAACAAGACTAAATCAAGGTTAACAATATTATTCAAATGAATCAAGGTAAAGTAACGAAATAATCATCAGAGTGCGGAAATGATACCAATAGATATATAATAAAAAATGTAGAGTGAGGTGGAATCTCACTCCACGAGTATAGCGGAATGTAGATCGAAAGTCAAAGGAAATTACAACTGGTTCTAAAGACAAGAAAGAAAGATATAATCTAATTAAGCTAGAATCTATTCTACTTTATAAAGAACGTCTTCATAAACATAGACTTTATCAATCACACTCAGACGCTCCCATTCCATAGTAGGGCTAATCTTGGTAACAAGTGAAACCACTTGAGGAATCCTCAATGTAATCTTCATAGTTGCCAACACCTTGCGTATGGTACGCTTCTTCATATTGGCCTTCATAGTCATCAATGCCTGTAGAATAGTCTAACAAAAGATATGGTACAAAAGGAGTGAGTTTCAAAAGAAACTCAGCAAGGCAAGTAATTCTATAATAGCATAAATAACATGATAGCATAAACATAACATAAAGTGATATGATATGAGACAGACAATGCATGTATGAGTCTAACTCTATGTATGCTGGTCTCTATAGGCAGACATGCTTTAAGTCATGGCACCATACTTCTCTGGGTAGGTCACAATTCACTCATCCTCGGTTGGCAAAGGGTCTTTCATCCCTCTCGGACAATCCATGGCTGGGGGTTTAAGTCATCTCTCTCTCACATCACCGTTTGGTCTAAGTACTGGCACATGTCAAGGTAAAACCTAGCCAAATGCAAGTCATCTACTTAGTTACATCAACTCAGCTCCAGATACGTCCATTCCTCCCCTCTCGGGATCCTTTCCGGTATCCTTCACACTAGAGTCAATGTATCCGACTCTTTCAAATACGGACTCGTCAACCCTATAGATCATCCACATATAGTAAATAGGAAGCTCTCATGTCCTCTCATGGGTTGGTTACCGGTCTTGAACGCCCATGAGCCCAAGTCTATCCATATGCAACTCTACCCATAAATGGGCCCCCACAATGTGATTCATGTCCCCTCAAGGATATAACTCACCGGTCTTGAGCACCCATGAATCCCCATTGCTACCACGGGTCGTTCGGTCTCAATACCCTTCCGAATCGGGTCTCTAATATAACAAGGAATATCCTAGCCAAACACTTGCTAGACAAGTCCTAGGTATGACAACCAATAATCCGGGAAAGTGTCAAAGGGCAACATTGGAAATATCCCATACTATCCCCAATAATGTCCAAGGACAGAAATGTCAAAAGGACATTCCCCAATCCCAAATCATACCTAAACAATCACAATCATAATTCAGTCATATCATCCATGACAGATATCTCATCATATGAAAGAGTATAATAAGACAAGATCAAATAAATAAGAAACATACATGAATAAGTATTCATACATGATCAAGTACATAAAGTAAATAAGGGAATAAGATTCTAATGTACTTACATCATTCATATCATAATAGAAACTAACATATCAGTAGCAAATCTAAGTAGTTCCCAAATTAGAAACTAAATCTATGCAATCTATGTTAATATGGTAACAACTTTCCTTACCTTAAATAGATTCGAATATATTCCGGACGAACAAGATGATGACTCCAAAGTTAGCAAATAAACCCTAGAATAGCATCACACAATCATTAGGAAGTAGTCCTAAAAGAATAAGCATCAATCGAATCAAAACGGAAGAAGAAATCCAATTCTGTCATTGCAGGTTGATTGGCTGGGTGGACTGAGTCAATCGACCTAGGCATTCTACCCAAGAGCAAATCCGAAATCAAAAAGAGAATCTTGATCCAAAACCTATGCTACACAATCCGGAATGCTACGAAACTTGGAGAGAAAGTCTAACACAGTAGTCTAAGACTAAAAATCATAAATTAGACATCAAACAACGATTAAAACCATTACTTACTAATTTGAAATCATAGTTTCTATTTTGGTAAAAATCATGGTTTTCATTGGAAACATGCTATGAACGAAAGAGATGAACTAGAGATGATAAGATCTCATTCTAGTACAAGAACACAGTAAATCAAAGGTAAGAATAATCATAGAGAAGCATCTACAATGCTAGAACAAATCAAAATAAGAATATGATCATAGTTTAAGAAGAAATCATAAAAATCACATTAAGAATGAATAAAATGATCATGGCATAAGAGAATGAAAAGAGATTGTAAAGATATGACTACAAGGTTGCAGCATCTTCATCATAATCTCAGTTTAAAGATGAGAGTGATCATAGAAAGAATGAATCAAGAACACAAAAGATTAAATACTAACCTTTGATTGAAGAACAAGAGAGAGAACTAGCAAGTTTGCAAGATTAGGTCTTTTTCTACACTTTTGGAGGCTTGGAGATGAGTTCCCTTCGTTCTCTAAGTGTTTTGGAGGCTAGGGATACTAAAATCACGAAGTCTTGGGGTATATATAGCAATATAACCTAAACAGAAGATTTTGCTCGAGTTCAACATCTCTGGGTTGATTGGCTGGGTAGCCTGGCCCAGTCGACCCAAGCAGTCGACCTAGGCAGACAACAAAGCCAAAGTCAGGGAATTGAGGGCCTTCCACTACTTGGAATCAAACGAAACTTTAAACACATATACTATAACTTACCTAGCATGGGAAAATGGCTTTAAATCATATCCCACTATGCTCTAAGGTCATCAACAAATCTTCTCTTCATTAAGGCGTAGTCTCTTTTCTATATCCAACACTGTCTTCAAGTATGGGGCATCATCTTCAATCTCCATAGGTTCGGAGTCGAACACTATGTCTTCTACTAATATAGCCCATAGTTGACTTTCACTTCTACTTCGGGTTTTCGGACCTACAGAAAAAATAGTATCCGGGTTAAGGTTAGGGTCGGGTTTCACAATATTTGATCCGGGATGGTCCAACCGGTCATGCCAAATAATAAAACTATCGAAATCAATGTTCACTTGATTTACCCAAGCATGTGTTTCAACCATGCGAATATTCATGTAGTACAAATTGGGAGAAAATATCTAACACTTTTGTATAGATATTCACTTTTACCATTATTTGTAGTCTCAATCTGATAATATTTTGGCAAAGAATTTGAAACTTAATAAGTTTCTTTGAAACTTATTACAAAATAATGAATTATATATAGCCAATTTTTATCTCCTAGATAATAATAGATTATCTCTTCTAGAGCTTCCAATCAATGTTGTACTACCGATTATTATATGAACATTGGCTTCCGCATCATCAAATAAGATATATAAGATATATATATATATATATATATATATATATATATATATATATATATATATATATATATATTCTCTTAGTATAATATGCGTCATAGCATATAAAATAATATTCACATTCTTCATCAAAGTGAAACAAAATATATTGAAATATATACGAAAATCAATACAAAAAAATTAGAAAGGAAAAAAGATTAAATTTAAAATAAACTAACATATGAGATGAGATTTGAGTGGAAAAGAATTACAAGAGTAACATAATATCAATTGTATTTTTATTTGAACTCTAGTAACATAACCAAATCTTCAATTATTATTTTTAAAGGAGTTTACAGCATGTAGATGTGTAGTATCTGTGAGGCCATCAAAATCATCCATTTTATAGGCAAAAATTGTTCAAGTATCATGATTTTGAAAAATTCAATTTATCTTCACATTATTTTTATTTCTTTAATCAAGGTTTGACAAAGCTTAATTAAATATTGTGGAGTACGACAGATACATGTCAAATGGCTTTCATACCACGTCAATAACAATTATTATCTTCACACCTTTAATAGTTATATTGAGAATCCTTATTATTCTCTTATTCATTTCCATAATAATGACGGTAATTATTCCGTCTTTTGTCTCATCCTCTTCCACAGTCATGACCATAATTATAATTTAACCTCCTTTCAGGCATATCATGAATTGCTGCATTCATTTCAGGGAATGGAGCAGAACCAATAAGACGAGCTTCATGACTTTTCATTAATAGTCCATTATTATACTCAGCCACTAATAGGCATGATATCATTTAGAATATTTCTTAAAACTCCTTTTACAATATTGCTATTGTAACAACATATTTGAAGCTTGAAAATTTACTGGCAAATCTTCATCAATAATATTTTCTCTACATAATTTCAATAGAGAATTACTAATAAAAACTAGAAAACTGTATTTATTTATAGTTTCAAATCTTGCAACTTTATGTGCATCAGCAAAATTGTATTTATTTACAATTTCAAATCTTGCAACTTCATTTTATCTGCAGAACTGTACTCACTTACAGTTTCAAATCTTCCAACTTTATGTGCATGTAGAACTGTATCATTTACAGTTTCAAATCTTGCAACTTCAAGTGCATTTAACAATATTTGTGGTGCAAGTCTAACAACCACTATATACAATAAATAAAATCATTATTAGTTAATGACAAACCTCAATTGTTAAGATAACCTAATATCTTAATTGATTATTAGATTCAATCAAATACATACCTTTTTATCACGATGCATTTACATTACAAGATGGACAAGGTAAACTCTATTGTTTACAAAAATGCGCAAGGAGGTCGATCATTCTTTCCACTTTGGAATAGAAAACATGATGATACATAGTATGCTGTCTTTCTTCCCAAAACACAATGCTTTGAGTGGAGTCGTTCACAATTACTTCGAGCAGAATTGTGCTGATAACATTTTATAAAGAGAAAAAATAGAATACAAAGAAGAAAGACAAGATCAGTTCAGCTCTTCTATTGAGTTAGTCATTACATATTTATAATGGAACTAGCACCTTCTCTAATATGGTAATATCAGAGTCTACAAATAAATACAATATATGATTCTCATACACAATAAGATAATCTTGATATGGAATGATAGATTGCCACCCAAGATAGAAGGTACATAGAATGGAAATATTGACTACCAAAATTATGTAATGAGATGGTTGTGATCTTCACCAATATTGCATCCTGAGGTAGTTGAGATATTCAATTGGAAGTACAATCTCTTTGGGGGTAATGGACATCCATAAATAAATATTATTTATAACAAAGATACAAATTTGTTGTTTTGATGTACTTGTCTTGAGTTTGTGGGATTTTTATTTGTGGCAAGGGTGGCTGCCTGTGTCCTAGTCGACGGCTATATAGTTTCGATCTTCCGCAGTTGAAGTCACCTAACCTTAACTTGCTCAGCTTGGGCTTTCTTGCTCAACAAATTGTGGAAGTGCCGACAGTGGAGATTTTGCCACATGTACAAAAGACAATAGAATAGTTTGGGATAAAATAAGGGGGTTTAATTGTAAATATAACTTTTTGTTTTTACTTTCAAGGGTCTTAAAAGTATGCAAATTTATGAAATAGAGCCCCTCACTCTACCCGACTCTAAACCCTTTCCTCGTTTCGCCCTAGCTGGAGATTAGCATGTATCGAGTTCAATTATTCACGAATCAACGATTCTCAGGCAACAAACAATAGCTTTTGATGCAACTTTGAGCCCAACTTGAGTGATATTTTTATTTTCCTTTTAGGTAGAGATGTTAAACAACCAAACTAATGTAGAGTAGGTTAAGGTTTGTTTGCTAATCTTCTATTTTGAGGTTTTGGTTGGAATAAAAGTTACAATCTTTTTCTTGTGTTTGTCCAAAGGAATAAAACTTACAATCACCAACCTAGAACTTTGTTTTCTACACCCTTTCAACTCCATAATCAGAACTCCTCCGAGCAAATCTAGTATGGAAGTAGAACCCTCACCTCGCCGTAAGTTTGGCACTGGGATCCACATAATAGCCATCAATGGCATTGTCAACATTAATTCGCTCTTCACCCTCGCAATCTTCACTGCCCTAACTTGGAATTGTATAGATCCATCCAACACCCTTGTCGACAACCCCAATTATGTTGCTAGCCCTCACATTGTAGAAGACCTAGTTTCCTTTCATGTCTACTCCTTCAATTCTTTTCTTTTCTCAAGCATGATTGCTTTGGGTCCCAAGCAAGCCATCAAGATTGCAAGGACCAATGGAGGTCCAATCATACTCCATGATGCCTTAATGATGGGTAAGATCAACATAATAGTACTCAAGGTTGGGATCCTTGTTTCTCCATGGGTCCATGGGGTGCCTGTTCTTGATGCTTGCCTTGGTTAATGTTGTGAAATCCCTCACAAACCCTAACCCAGAAATCTATGTTATAGGTCCAAAGACCCGAAGTCAAGGTAGATGATAGCTGTGAACCATCCCTTTAGAACCCATTGGATTTGACCTAGAACCAATGGAGGTTGATGATGAAGATCCTATTATGGAAACCCTGACTAACTTTGAAAGAAGATGTAATTTGAATGATGATGGACTTGGGAGATGGACCATGAGTGAAGTGTTGACACATTTGGAAGGTCCTATTAAGTCAGGTAAGAGCCTTTCTTAAGTTGGTGAAGGACCAAGTGAAGCTTAAGGCTTTCAAAGACCAAAAGTCTGTTTTTGACCATCTAGCATTGCTTGGTCAATTGCCCCAAGCGACCAAAGCTTCCCTTGAGACAGATCTAGTATTTTTGAAAGTTTAGGTTTCTAGAGCTTTATATATACAAACTTCGATCTAATTCGTATTGCTTTTGTCACATCCCCCTAGCTAGTACCCTAACCGTGATACCCAGAGGTGTGATCCACAATCTCATGGTCAAGTTTAGGGCAATCATATACCCACATTGCACAATAATGTAATCAAGAGCAAAGAATAATCAATGTATAATTATATTAAGAAACAAATCAAAGAAAGATCTCAGAGTAAATCTTAAAGTATAATCAGAGTGCGGGAATAAAATGATACCAATAAGAGAAATAACTATAAAGTATAGCAGAAAATAACTCTATAGATCAAATGCGGAAGAGTAGATCAAAACTTTAAAGTAACTACGAAGTATTACAACTGAATAAAACAACTCCGTAAACTTAAATAATGTATGTCTAAACTCAAAAACTTCCGTATCCAAAAAACGGACAAAAAACCACAACTTTGATCGAAAACTCATTGTTTGAGTTTGAACACTTTGACTTAATGGGAAAATTCTGAAATATTATAAGGAGACTATCTGCCATGCTCTAAGCATCAAACAAGAAAACAGTGGATCATGGTAAAAAATAACCTAGGAATAGATCTAGAATGGATTAGAATTCAAATAACTCAAGTAAGAATAAGATCATGAAGATCATACTAGGCTTAATACCGAAATCATACTGTGTTGTCCATGGAAAGGATAGAGTAAATGGAGATTCACTCTAAGACTGAGAATAGAAGAATGGGTCATTACAGTACCATAAGACCCTTCTCACAATCACGACAATGGGTAGAACAACAATGGGTAGAAACAGAAGAGAGAGTAGATCTAGAGAGAATGAGAGCGATTACTAATCTTGAAGAAGAAGATTCGATGGAGGAATCTCTCACGGATGCTTGGGGATTTTCCTTGGACTTGGAAAGAGAGCTCTAGGGTTCTTCTCACGTTCTCCACAAACTTAGAGGTGAAGTGGCTCGAATTAGATTGAAGTTTGAATATATAGGGCTTTGGAAACCTAATTTCCAAAACTACCAAATCTGTCTCGGGGAAGCCTTGGTCAATCGACCAAGGCAATGCCTTTTGGTAAAAAAAATGGTCCTTTGATCTCCAAAAGCTACAACCTCCACTTAGGTTCTTTTCCAACTTATGAAAGAGTCTTACCTGGTTCTATAGGACCTTCCAATAGTGTCAGTACGGAACTCTTTGTCCATCTTCCAAGTCCATCATCATTCATACTACATCTTCTTCCAACATCACTCAGGGTTTTCAAAATGGGATCTTCATCATCTACATCCATTGGTTCTAGATTATACCCAATGGGTTCAAATGAGATGGTCTACAGCTATCTTCTACCTTCACTTGGATTTTTGGACCTACTACATAACTTTTTGGGTTAGGGTTGTGAGGGATTTCATAGACTCGATAGCTCAAACCAAGACTACTTGTGCAATCTTTCAGATGGTCATCAACTAGGCAAACGGCCTTGGTCTGGCCGCTGTCACCATCACTTGTGTATCCCTCTTGGGCGGGTTTTGTTTTCTTCTTGGGATTCATAGGAATATCAAACTTGAATCTTCATTCGGGACCATGACCACGCTTCTTAACCATGATGAAAGAGGGAAACTTATTGATCGAGAAAGAGTGTGGGACAAGTAAGGCGGTAGAAGATCGGAAGCAAGGTCGGGAGCAACAAGCAATCAAATGATGCACAAAGTACTTGTAACAGAAGCAAGTGGAAGGAATGCAAGACAATTGAGTTACATGAGAAACCATAATGACTAACCATCATGTCAGGTGACATGTAGCATCATAACTTGGGGCTCGCTCGAGAAACCCAATAGTCATGTTGGCATTAGTTAAAGTAGTTAGAAAGCCAGCGAGCTGAGTGCCTAGACAACTTAGTGGACAGCTGGTGTCCCGGATATGTCACCAAGTGAACTTATTAAAAACATTAAATACATTAACTTATTAAAAATAAACTAAGACTATTAACGATTGAAAGAAGAGAAGAGACATATTTATGAAATGGAGATGGCAGGGCTGCAACAACACATCTTGACCTTGATTTATGATGTAAAATTCTTGTCAAGGTTTTCCTTGATTACTTCTCTCCCCTTCCCCTTATTTGATCAAGAATACTTTGGCCCTGAGCATTTTAGTTCATACAAAGCACAAGAATTGATTTCTTGGCTAAATGCATTCGGTGCTTGAGGTTTTGCTTTGCCTTCTCATTTCTCCTCATTGGTTAACACCTCATTAAATTCTCCAAGAACAACTTAAGGTGTTGTCGCAGTCCAATCCAATTGGGATAGTTCTTGCCATATTTATGTCTCAGGTCCCAATTGTCACACCCGACCCAGCTAGATCCGGTCATACCGGAATACCCGTGGGGTTGATACATAGCAAGATCTAGGTTCAGTGACAATTTCATAAAACACATGATATAGTATAATTAAATGGACAGGAAAATAAATCAATTAAAGTGTTTAATTATCAAATCTGAAAAAAGAAGAATTACAGTTGTCCAAAATTTCCAATCAAAACTAAACATTAAAGTTCTAAGAAAAGGAATAAAGTCTGTAGTGGAAAAATAATCTAAGATGAGATCTAATGGAAAGCAACTCCATAGGAGCAATCCTGACACGAACAAGAAGCTTCATGGGTGTCTACTTCTTCTCCAATCATGCCCTCTTGGTAATCTCCAAACAAAGGATCCTCCATGGAAGTGGGGGTCCTCAAAACCTGTAGATAAGTCTAAAGAACAAACAAATAAATGAATGAGTTCATAGAACTCAATGAGGTAAACTAACATCCACGTCATACATTCATCCAATTTCCATATCATAATTTATAAGACAATCATGTATTTAATAATCTAAAAAAACAAATGCATGGTGATGATATCAGGTTCCTAACTCTATAATGTAGTCTCTAAGGTAGACACGCATTAAGTGTAAACACCAATCTCCTTTGGGCGGTCTCAGTCACTTTCCCTCAACAAGAGATGTCTACTAGGTTCTCTACGGTTGTTGGGTGAAGTCCTGTCGAACCATGGTTGGGGTATATGTCACCACTCTCTCACATCACCGTTTGGTATGAGATTTAGCACGTGTTAAGGCTAATCCTAAGCCCAGTGCAATGTCATGTGGTATTGTATTACATATGGTCCGAATATCTCCCCTCACGCTTAGTGCCCTTTTGGTTCAATATCTTTCCACCTATGAATGGAATCCTCAACGGGAGGCATCTGTTAGACCCCATTCCTTAACCTAGTAGTCACCCAAATATAATGGACAGGATGCTCTCCATATCCTCTCACGGGTTAGTTACCGGTCTTGAGCACCCAAGAGCCCTTATCTATTATATGCAACCCTACCTCTCTATGATGATAGTGGGCATGTTCGACATATAAGACTTAGCCACTAGCATCATGGATTAACCGGCTTCAATACCCCTGCTGGAAGGGTAGTAGTACTCATAGGGATTCCTAGCCCAACACTTCTAGACACCTATCAATCATGCATTTGGGTTTAATGCCACCACATAAGGTCACTAGGGTAATGGGCAAACCCATAACCCTAGTAGAAAATACAAGGTAATGAGAATAATAGCATTCCTCCTCTTTCATCTCATACATTACCATACCATTTCATATCAATAATATAGGATTCAAATGTAAAGAGCAATATCAAAACAAATAGCTTCATCTTCCTTTCGCACAAAGTCACACACAAACATATCATGGTAGATAGAGATTTAAAACAATTTATATCATCAATGGAAATTAAAAAGCAACAATTAAATTATGCAAAAAATGGTTAGTCATTCCTCACCTTTCACTTTGATCCTTTCTCCAAAGTTCAAATTCACTCCCACAAGATTGTGACTAAAATATAATTAAACCTATTCATGCAAAAGGATTAATAAATATAAATTAGAAGTTATTTTGGATTTAGAAAATATCACAAAATCTTCCCACAAAAACCCATCTAAAAACTAGGTTCTAACTTGTCGTTTTAACCTAATTCGGTGAAAAGTTATTATTTTGCCACCGATTCGAAGTCAAAATGAAACGAAACCTTGGGAATTTCTAATTGGCAGTAAAAAGATCTTAAGGGTACCTTCAATTTGATTTAATTTGATCTAGATCAAAAAGCCCCAAATTGGCTCTCTTAAATAGCCCGTGGGCATCTTAGAGAATCAAAATGCTAAATCTTTCGCAAGGAATCGCACCATTATCTCTTATACAAAAGAGCAACCTCAACAATAGAAATCAAGAATGTTCAAAAAACCTAACATGCTCCCACTACCATAATCTCATCAAAAGAGAATAGAATTTCTCACAAAAATGTGTCTATAGATAGGGTTTAAGAATTCTAATATTTCCTAACATTCCCGCAATGATCTAAGTCACAAGGCACTTTTGATTGGTTGAGATCCACTCTTCTCATTGGCTTCTCCTATTCCCACAGCCTCAACCTCGTTCTAGCATAAAAAAAATGAGTTTAGAGATGAGTTGAAACATAAAATAGGGTTTAAAAACTCAAAATCCCAATTTTGTACTGGAGCAAAAAAAGGGATGGGGGATTGGGGTGGTCGACCGGTCCATGGTCGGACCCCCAAACGGACTCCGATTCCGGTGATTTTTTGTTTGATGGAAAGGTCTTTCGATGATCTTCTTTTGGATACCTTAATCTCATCAATTGGACTCTTCATTGTCGATCTACGGACGTGCCAAAATCACCTTTTAACGCCATCGTGATTAATCTTCTCTCTTCTCTTAAACTCTAGGAGAGTTGTCGAGTCATCATAATGATCATCCACGATCATTAGGCCCTCTTTAGAAACTTTGGGCTCGACTTGAATGGTGCATAGTTGTCTCCGACTCGAACCCTGGGTTCGCGGTCATGAAATCATGGGTTAACGGGTTTTAAATCCAGGAGATTTCACACCAATAGACCAAGGTTAAACATAAGTTTGCATTCAAAGAATGAACATTAATTATAATGTCCACAAAATATATTGAAGCAAATAAAAGAGCTGGAGAGAGCCTACTATTCCACATGAGTGCTATTGTGAAATCCCCCAGATTTCTACCCCTTTAACCCGTGGCTTCAAAATTGAGAAAACCGGTCCTCGAGTTGACGGCAAATGTGGGCCATTCAAGTGGAGCTTGAAGGGTTGGAAATGGAACCAATGTTGGTGGATGACCCTTGTGATGACTCATCAACTCTCTTAAAGTTTAAGTGAAGAAAAAGATTAATCTTGATGGTGTAAAAAGGGTGATTTTGGAATGTCTGTAGATTGGCGATGGAGAATCCGATTGATGCAAATAAGGTATCAAATTGAAGATCGTCGAAAGACCTTTCCAACAAGCCAAAAATCACCAAAATCGGAGTCCATTTGAGTGGTCAACTTGGGACTGGTTGAACGGCAGGTCGACCGCCCCAACCCCCACCATTTTCCAGCCGGGGAGGGAATCGGGTTTTTCATGTTTAAAACCCTATTTTGAGTATCTAACCTCTCATACTCACATTTTAGAAGGCTAGTACGAGGCTGAGGCTCAAGGATGAGGAGAAACCAAGGGAGATGAAGTATCCTAACCTTTTGGACGCGTGCAACACCCGGATCATTGCGAAACGTAGGAAAGGTAAGAATCATCAAACCCTCTTCTTTAAGCTTAGTTTTGGAGTAGTTCTTCGCAATAAATGATAGATTTGAGTAGTTGTTGCTGATAGGTGTTTTGAATGCTTGCAAATAGTTTCATTTATGTTTCCCTTGGTTTGTAAGTGATTTGTGCGAGTCGTTGCAAACGATTTTGCATTTGGCTCTCGGACCAGAGAGCACTCGCGAGAGCCCAAAATTGGGGCTTTTGATTGAGATAGAATTAGATCAAATTGAAGGTATACTTAGTACCCTATTGCTGCCAATTAGACATTCCCAAAGTTTCGTTCGATTTGACTTGAATCGATGGTGAAATTTGATTTTGCCGAAACTAGGTTGAGAAAGGTGGGTTCAAAACTAGTTGGCGATTAGGCTTTGTTTGGTGATTTTGGGAACTCTATTAAAACCCAATTGACTTCTAATTTATGTCTATTGATCTTCTTACATGATTAGGTTTATTTTGATTATAATCACCAACTCGTAAGTGTGACTTTGTGAAACTTTGGAGAGCTTATGCTAACTAAAAAGGTGAGGAATATACTCAACCTTATCTTGCATGTTTAATTATGTAATTAAATTTCATTATTGATAATATTGCCTTGTTTTAATAGTTGTTATCTTGTGATTATGTGTGGGACTTTGCACGAATGAAAGGTAAGCAAGTATATTTGCTTATATTTTCAATATTCTTTGAAAACAATATGAGAATGTATGGGATGGATGAGATTGAATGGATTGAGTGTTTTCTTTTACTTTCAAATTCTAAATCATTGATATGAAGATATATGGATGATGTTGAATGAAATTACTTTTATTTATGTTTCAAACATGGTTGTGGGTTCGCCCATTACCCTAGTGAACTTACATGAGTATGCATCTAGACTTAAGTACATGAATGCTAAGTGCTAGAAGTGTTTGGCTAGATAACCTCACGAGACACACACCCGGAAGGGGTATTGAAGCCGGTTAACCCGTGATGTTAGTGGCGGGTCCCGAGCGCAAGCAGGCCCACTATCATCATAGAGAGGTAGGGTTGCAAAATAGATAAGGGCTCATGGGCGCCAAGACCGGTGAAATGATCCATGAGAGGACATGGAGAGCATCCCGCCATATATGTGGATGACCACCGGGTTAAGGAATGGGATCCAACAGATGCCTCCGTGAGGATCCATCATAGGTGGAAAGGATGAACCAAAAGGGCACTAGGCATGAGGGGAGATATCCGGACCATATGTAGTACGAGACCGTATGACGCACCGGGCTAGGGTTATCCTGACACGGCGACCAACCAAACGGGATGTGAGAGAGTGGTGACCTATACCCCAACCAGGCTGACATGACTTTACCCAACAACGCGGAGAACCCAAAGACGCTCTGTGAGGGAGAGGACCGAGACCGCCCAAAGGAGATTGGTGTACAAACAATGCATGTCTACCAAGAGACCATGATAGAGTTAGAAGCATAATATCATAATCATTCATACATCAACATTATCAAATACACCGCGATACTCAAACAGTGTGGGTGTGGGATCTGTGTACGAATGAATGATATGATGTGGAATCTGTGGACAAAGATGGTAAGATGTTGAGTTGACCTCACCGAGTTTTGTTGAACTCATCCATATGTCGTCTATTAGAATATTATGCGAGGTAGAGGACCCTCCAAGTGGAGGCGGAGCCGAAGGAGGAGAAGAAGATGTAGACTTGCATGGAGCCATGCCCGGCAAAGACTATCTATGAGTTTGATTCCATTAGGGAATCAACTAGTTTAACCGCGCAACAACATGTTTCCCTTAAACCGATGTCCATTGATTAACTGATAATGGATGAGAACCGATCAAT
This sequence comes from Hakea prostrata, assembly GCF_041222555.1. Taxonomy (NCBI): domain Eukaryota; kingdom Viridiplantae; phylum Streptophyta; class Magnoliopsida; order Proteales; family Proteaceae; genus Hakea; species Hakea prostrata. Next base: position 55,037 of record NW_028291257.1, read on the forward strand.
CAAGTGATAACATACTGAACTGATTTATTCTTGTCCTTTAATTATGCATATCTTATGTGTATGGAATTGTCCCGAACCTAGGTCGCGGTGTATCACCCCCACGGGAAATCGGGTATGGCCGGATCCGGCTGGGTGGGGTCAGACAGTTATTCCTCCAGACCTTCAAAATTGGGCTTATAAGGAAATTTTCTATAAACCCAAGAGAAGCTTTGGTCTTTTATTCATTGATTCATTAGGTTGTTGCTTCTAGCGATAGAGCCATACATGGCCGAGAAGCATATTATATATGTATGTCTTTTCCAGTCAGTGGGTGGTCATACCCCTAACCAGCATATAAACTTCATTCCCCCGCCAGAGGCTGATTAAGAGCAGCCAACCAAACCCCTTATGATTGTTGTGTTGTGAGCTTACTTTGACTTGGAAGGTGATCAGGCCTTTGTGATGAAGAAGGTACATTTAAAATGACTTTGTGGGCTTGGGCTTGTACGCTTGGAAGGTGGACGCCAAGGAAGCATTTGGGTGGAACTGATTTTTAAATTTGTGAGGTTAGTTTCAGTGAGGAAATTATTTTTCTTTTCTGGTTCCTACCAGAGAAAAGCTCCTAGGCCTATCGTATCTCTTCAATTCTGAAGGAGGAAGTTGGATGTTGGATGAGCAGGAGAGTCCTCAATTGTTAACATATGTTAAGATTAGAGCAATCAATCACATATTATCAAATAGAAAACAAGGAAGAAAGTGACAAGGATTTTTTGAGATTTCATTAAAGAGGTGTGTTAAATTGTATTGGGTCGGGTCATAACCCATACCCAGGTAGAGAGGGTAAGGCAGTGGAAATAAGCCTATATATTGTGGATCATTGTAAAACCCTAGACTTAATGAAAGCAATACCAGCCTCCTTTCTCCCGTGGACGTAGGCCTTGGCCGAACCACGTAATCTCCTCTTGTTCCTTCTAGATCTCACATCTTCTTCATTAATTTTATATTGATTATACAATTAACATGGTATCAGTCAAGGTTCTCGATCTATCCCCTCTTTCGCTGCTACAAATTTGATTTGTTAAACCAGTTTTCCATCGTATATGTTATTCAGCCGAGGAGTTCGTGATTCATGACGAGAGAGAGAGCACTTCGAATCTGTTCAAAAGAAGAGTCGTGGGTTTTACCTAGCCGTGGGTTTTACCTACCTTCAGGTCATGGTTCTCTTTCTCTAATCGAGCAGGTTTGGAGGTATTTTTTGCTTGAGTCTCACGGATTCCAAGCTATCTTGGCGAAAATTTCAAACAATCATTGCATCTTCTTTTTCTGGGTTCATTCTTTACCAAAAGGCATGAAAGGTTTATAATTGGATGTTATCGGATTAGAGGTAAAAGGTTTATCATTGCATGTTATTGGATTACACGTGAACAAAGGTTCCTTACAACCTTTTTTTTGTTTGGTGGTGGATTACTACTTGAATAAATTGTTATTTTATTCCCTTACAACCTTTTTCTTTGGTGGTGGATTACTGCTTGAACAAATTGCTCTTTTATTGGGTTGCCTTCCTTGCAAAGAATAAAAGACAAAAGTTTGTTTTTTTTGGATTTTTTTGTTGCAAAAGATGGATGCTACTTTGGATGCTTCTACATCTGCCATTGAATCTGGTGGTTATCATTCAACTTATTATCTCCATCCTTCTGATAATCTGGGTATCACTCTGGTCACTCAAGTCCTCAATGGTGATAATTATCATACTTGGCGACGGGTGTGCGGATGGCTCTCTCTGCCAAGAATAAAGTTGATTTCATTACTGGCACCTTATCTAAACCTTCATCCCCACACTTCTGCAGTTGATGCTTGGATTAGATGCAATGACATGGTCTTATCTTGGTTACTTAATGTTATTTCTCCAGAGATCTTATCTTCAGTGATTTTTATTGATACGGCCTATGATCTTTGGAATGATTTGGTGGAGCGTTTTACTGAAGGGAATGCCACTCGCATATATCACTTGAAACGGACCATTAATAACCACACTCAATGTCAATCTTCTATTTTAGTTTACTTTAATAAATTGAAAGCTCTTTGGGATGAGTTGGCTTCACTTTCGATTATTCCACAATGCTCTTATGGGGCCTTAAAGGAATTGACAACATTACAGCACGCAGAGAAGGTATTTCAATTCTTGATGGGCCTTAATGATAGCTACTCTATTATTAGCTCCCAGATTTTGACCATAGAACCTCTTCCAAATATCAATAAAGTATTTTCTATGGTTCTTCAAGAAGAGCGACAACGAGAATTGCGGATTACTCATTCTGTACCTACTCATCCTAATGCCGCTACCCTTGTAGCTACTTGCAATAATTCTAACCGTGTGAGTCGTTTTTCCTTGCACTCATCGATCAAGGCCTAAATGTGATCATTGTGGACGTGAAGGGCACTTGAAGGCTCGTTGTTATAAACTTCATGGTTTTCCTCTTAAAGTGCCAGATTCAGGTTCCTCCTCATCTAGTGCTGCAACTTCTACAATGGCTCCTAGCTCTAGCCCATCTCTCACTGCCGAACAGTACCAGCAGTTTATGCAATTTGTCAATAATGGAAGCCCTGGAAGCCCTCAACCTTCTGCTAATCTATCTTGTGAGTCTATTTGTTGTTCCTCCATTTTTTCATCTCATTGGATCATTGATACAGGTGCCACCAATCATATAACCCACTCTTTGCATCTTTTAAATAATGTTAAACCTTATGCTAATTCTCGACCTATTCGTCTACCCAATGGTACATCTGTCCCAGTGAATCACAAAGGGACTGCTCCCTTATCTTCTTCTATTCAACTTCATGATGTGCTTTATGTTCCTGATTTTCATTATAATTTATTGTCTGTCAGTCAACTCACCAAATCTCTGCATTGTGTTGCTATTTTCTTTCCTGATTTTTGTGTTTTTTAGGACCACACCACGAAAGGGGTGATTGGAATTGGTGAAAAGCATGATGGTCTCTACTTTTATTGTGCTCATGGTCACTTTGCTCCATTTGTTTCCCAAACTTCACATAATTTTGACATGTGGCATTGGCGATTAGGCCATCCTTCTCATTTTCCTCACAATTTTTTATCTCAAAATCATTTTGATGTTACCATTTCACCTCAACATTGTGCTATTTGTCCTCTTGCTAAACAATCACGTTTACCTTTTCCAATGCATATTGAACGGAGTAATTGTCCTTTTTCTCTTTTAAATTGTGACATATGGGGTGATTTTTCTATTGCTTCTTTTTCTGGTGCTCATTACTTTCTCACCATTGTTGATGATTATTCTTACTGTACTTGGATTTTTCTTATGCGTCACAAGTCTGAAACTCAATGTCTTCTTAAAAATTTTATTGCAATGGTAAAAACACAATTTAATTACCTTGTCAAGAAAGTTCGTAGTGATAACGGTCTTGAGTTTCTCTTTCTCTCTTCTTACTTTAATGAGTTGGGCATAATTCATGAACGTAGTTGTGTTGCTACTCCTCAACAAAATGGAGTTGCTGAACGTAAACGTCGACATATCCTTGAGGTTGCTCAAGCTTTACGTTTTCAAGCACATCTACCTTTAACTTTTTGGGGGGAATGTGTTCAAATTGCAGCTTATCTCATTAATTGTCTTCCTACCCCCTTGTTAAAGGGTAAAACTCCAAATGAGCTTGTGACTGGTGTTTCACCTAAATATTTTCATCTTCGTGTTTTTGGTTGTTTATGTTATGCTAAGAATTTAAATCATCATTAATCTAAGTTTTCTCCACGTGCTATTCCAGGCATTTTTGTTGGGTATCCCTATGGGCAAAAGGCATATCATATTTACAACCTTGTCATTCGTAAGATATTCACTAGTAGGGATGTCATATTTCATAAGATGATATTTCCATACCAGCATGCTACCTTCTCTCAATCCATTTCTTATCCCCACTCCTCTTCTCCACCTGTCCTTCCTTGTCCTGCAATTGATGATTCCGTATCTCTCCTCATCCTGCTCCACCCCCTTCTTTAATAGACTCACACTCTGAGGATCCTAGAGTCCCTCTTCATCGTAGTACTCGTCCTATTCGCCCCTCCTCCTCACCTCCAAGATTTTCAGTGCAATGTTGCTTCACTACCTTCTTGTCCTTATCCACTCAATAATTACCTCTCGTATTTAGCTTTTTCTCCTACTCATCGTGCTTTCCTTTCTAGTATTTCTACTGATTCTGAACCTCGTTCCTTTGTTAAGGCTTCCCACAATCCCAAATGATGTGTTGCCATGGCTGATGAGATTAAGGCTCTTGAGCTAAACCATTCTTGGAGCTTGCAACCGCTTCCCCCTAGCAAGGTCGCTATACAATGTAAATGGGTATACAAAATTAAATATCGAGCTGATGGTTCTATTGAACGCTACAAGGCTCACTTGGTTGCCAAAGGATTTACTCAAATTGAAGGTGTTAACTACCAAGAAACATTTTCCCCTATTGCGAAATTAGTAACAGTGTGATGCTTCCTTGCTATTGCTTCAATTAAAGGTTGGCCTCTTTTTCAAATGGATGTTAATAGTGCTTTTTTTTCAAGGTGATCTAGATGAAGAAGTTTACATGTCTTTGCCACCTGATTTTTCTCAAAAGGGGGAGAATAATTTGGTTTGTCGTCTTTAAGTCCATATATGGTTTAAAACAAGCTTCTCGCAATTGGTTCTCCAAGTTTACTTCTGCTATACAACTTGCCTGGATTCAAACAATCATTGGTTGATTACTCTTTGTTTGTATCTTCTATTGGGTCTAGCATCACTATTGTTTTGGTTTATGTGGATGATATAATTATTACTAGAAATGATCAAGTTGCCATCAATGCATTGAAATTGTTTCTTCATAGTCGCTTTCATATCAAAGACTTAGGCACTCTCAAATTCTTTCTTGGCATTGAGGTTGCTCGATCACCTAAAGGTATCTTCCTTTCTCAAAGGAAATATACCTTGGAGATGCTTAATGACACAGGTCTACTTGGATCCAAACCCATTAGTTGTCTTATGGAGCTAAACTTAAAATTGAATAGTGAAGATGGCGAACTTCTTCCTACTCCAACAGAATATAGAAGACTTGTTGGAAGATTGATTTATCTCACAGTCACTAGACTTGATATTGTTTATCTGGTGCAAGTTCTCAGTCAATTTATGGAGAAACCCAGAAAGCCTCACTTGGATGCTGCATTTCGAATTTTACGCTATTTAAATCTTGTCTAGGGAAAGGCATTTTGTTATCTTTTGTTAGCGATCTACACATCAATGCCTATTGTGATTTCGATTGGGCAAGTTGTGTCACTTCTCATCGTTCTACTACGGCTATTTGTGTTCTCATTGGATCAAGTCCTATCTCTTGGAAGAGTAAAAAGCAGTCAATTGTTTCCCGATCTTCTCCTGAAGCGGAATACAGATCAATGGCCACAACAACTTGTGAATTGACTTGGTTGCATTATTTACTTAAGGACTTAGGAGTTTTGCATCCAGAACCTATGGATCTATTTTGTGACAATAAAACGGCTATACACATCGCTGCAAATCCAGTCTTCCATGAGTGAACAAAGCATATTGAGATTGATTGTCATGTGATTCGTGAAAAACTTTAGGCTCGGCAAATTCAAACAGTTTATGTTCCTTCTAAGCATCAAATGGCAGATATTTTTACTATAACTTTGAGTCAAGAACAATATCATTTTCTTCTATAGCAAGTTGAGTGTTCATGATGTTCATGCTCCAACTTGAGGGGAGTGTTAAATTGTATTGGGTTGGGTCATAACCCGTACCCAGGTAGAGAGGGTAAGGCGGTGGAAATAAGCCTATAAATTGTGGATCATTGTAAAACCCTAAACTTAATGAAAACAATACCAGCCTCCTTTCTCCCGTGGACGTAGGCCTTTGGCCAAACCACGTAATCTCCTCTTGTTCCTTCTAGATCTCACATCTTCTTCATTGATTTTATATTGATTATACAATTAACAAGGTGGAAGGAGGAGGAGATGCACATCCTTAGGTAGCTTCAATTCATTGGCATTCAAATCTCCCATTTCTGAAATTATATTGATAGGAATGAGTTGGGGAATGGAAATACTACCCGAGTTAGAATTACTTGATATTGACAAAAAAAAAAAATTAGAATTACTTGATAGGCCCAGTTCACTATAGCCTGCAAATATGTCCAGGCCCCAGTTAATGGGCCTAATGGCTAAAGTGGGTCAAGGGACCCAGTCGCGAACCCATAAAAAACTTGGGTGGGTTTGGTGGTCAGGCCATCTGATTTTATTGGGTTTTTAGGTGCTTGGGAAGGCTGATTATCACTCGACTAACAAGTTTCTGGAAGTGGGGTATTCGGTCTAATAACAGAGAAATTAATCACATTTAGCCCAATAGATTCTTGAGTGTTCCTTGAGGCCTTAGAGGAATTATTCTCTAATCTCTACCGCGGTGGGGCCATCAAGAATGCGCCGTAATTATGAAGATGGTATTTACAGAAGTATACGCCCGTAGCAGTGTATACAAGGGAACAAATCTATTCAAAAGAAAAAACTTCATTTATGGAGCCAAATCAAGGAGTCAATCGGGTGCACTCACCGGATCTCTCCAAGGACAAAGAAAGTAACTTGCTTAGCATAAATAGGAGGCCATGCCTGCAAGGTAAAACCGAAGAAACATTGACTTACTCTTATTCGATATTCTCTAAGCCAGCTTTGCTTCGCTCGGAGCCTTCATCTGATTCCGACTGACTTAACCTTTGGAGGTGACTTTTCCGTGACAGTCGGAGCGTGGATTGGATACAACACTTTGTGTTTTTTCTTGCATAGAAATGGCTATGCTCAGTTATAAGCTTGCATGCTTCTATCTTCTTGCTGCACTTCTCTCCACCATTCCCATGGGTATCTCTCTTTATGTTTGTCTCTCTCCTTTGTGTATGATTTGATTTTCTAATGGGTCTAGTGATTTGCTTGTTATTTATCGAATTCTCTCATGCATGGCTACAGCATATGGGAACTGCATGTTAATGTTTTTTAGAACTCTGTATCTAATGTTCTTTTATTTTGGATCGATTTCTGTAGTGATTTGGGCTGAAGATGATGGATGTATAGGAGACTGCAAGAGCCTCCATGAATGTATGAGGAAATGTGATATATGGGGTTATGATGCTAGTCTTGCTGAATGCGTTCCCAGATGGGAGGCACCGATTGGTGAATGCTGCTGTAAAAAGAACTATTTCTGAATCTTGCTTCTATGTGTTAGAGAATTCAAAGCAAAAATGTTATCAATTTAGGGTTTATATTGTTTGTATCAGGGAGTTTCTCCATAATTAAGCTTCATTTATCCTGTTTGTTTTGTTTGAAAACGACAGAAAGATGGATGTGTAGTGACGTATTTTCAACTAGGATCTTCGACTTCTTTTTCTTCTTCTTTTTTGATAAAGATGGTTTACATTGATACGTAAAGAGCATATTACAAAGACCTATTTTGAAAATAATTAGGTAAGGTTGTGAATATTTGTATTGTCATCTTGAAATTTTATTTGAAACTTTTTGATCTGATTCAGTCGTTTGTATACAATCTGGAAAGAGCCACTCTTTCAAAACAGAAAGTTGGAAACCCTTTAATTATAGAATCTTCATGCACATACACACTATTTTTTGTATTATCAAACTCATTAAAAAAGCTGTAAATTTAGTAAAAATAAAACAAGAATATTAAGGAATTGAAGAAAAAAAAAAACATTTATATGAAACAGGATTCTAAAATTCTCGTCCCCAATCTTAAACCCTTATGTGGCAAGCTGAGCTCAATCTCATGGTTGAGATGTGTTGGCTTTAACCCTCTTTCTGAAAGATAAAAAGCTGTTCTATACTTTTTTATTGGTGCTTTAATCATTTCTTTTTTTAAAATTTGAACTAATTAAAATTGATCGTATGACAATATAGAATTTCGAGAATTGTAACTTGTCCAAGAAGAAATAGGTGGCAGAAAAATGAAATGCAAAGTATGCCAAACCTCGAAGAATATACAAATATTGAATTAACACTGACATAGAATAGAGTATAAACACAGAATAAGAATATAAGGATTTAAATGACAAGTTGTTGTTTGGTGTGCATATATATATGAGTATTACAAGATTGTACCCAAAAAAGAGAAAAATATCACTGTTATAAACAATATCTATTTATGGATGTTTATTATCCTCAAAGAGATTATACTTCTAATTAAATATCTCAACTATCTTAGGATGCAATTTTGATGATTCACATTCCCATATTACTTGAAGATTATAGTCATCTCATTACATAATGTTGGCAGTCAACATTTCCATCTATGCACCTTCTATCTTGGACGGTAATCTATCCTTCCATATTAAGATCATCTTATTGTATGTGAGAATCATATATTGTATTTCTTTATGATTCTAATATTTCTATATCAGAAAATATGCTAATTCCATTATAAATATGTAATGAATAATTTAATAGAAGAGTTGAACTCATCTTGTTTATAACAATCATAAGATTATAGTAATTTATATGGTACAATGATATACTAAGGGAAAAAAAGTTCTAGATTTTGATAGTGATTTAGATCACCATTCTCAATTGTCGATGCAACACATAATAGCTAGGTTAGAGAGTATTCATCGGATTCCATGTTGTGGCATTTGTTGCTCCAAATACTTGTTCGCCAGTGCAAGAGATCAACCAACAAAACAAGGTGCTCAACAAGGTTGGTTGATGAATATTGTCTTCGAGGATCAAGTTAGCAAATGCACATTGCCGTAGAGATAGAACCTTAGTTGCAGAGCTCTCAATGCATACTAGAATGTGTTTACCTGATTATGGCAATATGCTAGGTTTTTATAAATTTTAGTTAGTTACCTTGACTATGTGATCAGTCCCTTGAACACTTGTTGATCATCAGATCTAGAGTATTCCTGAATTGAGTAGTGATTGAATTCAACCAGAACTCTATGATTGATCCTGACACATTCGACAAAGAGTCCAAAGAGTCTTATCTGGAATATGAGAGAAGGTTAATTCGAGCTCCACTAGTGGACGTTGCTTAGTGCACATGTCGTATGACCTAACTCTTTTATGGTCTGACTAGGATCTAGCTAGTCCGTTCATTCTTGGGTCGACCCTTGTTGGTCTACTAGGGGTCAACCATATCACAAGGCCCCAAGTCAGTTGGTCGTGACGGCTCCATGCTCCGGCCAAAGGACTAGGTTTCTCCTGAGCAAGCTTTGATCTGGTCGAGCAGAGTCTGGTTTGACCTCTGCTCGACCGATGTTGGAGACATCTTAGGCGATGCATTAACTACGAAGCGACTATTGTGTAGGTTAAGAGCTGCAGCACTTTTCCCAAACACCTATCTCTTGATGCCACGTGGCCACACCTCATGACTTTACATAGTGGCGGTTTGAAATGGAAGAGTCGTATCTCCCCCGCCATCGAGTCATCTGAAGGAATCCCAGCGATCGAAAGATCTAGGCCATTGATCTTTACCTTGCTTTTGCCCTTAGATGGGAATGAACTCCAAGTATCAAGAGGCGTCCGAACCGTTGTGTTGAATCTATTTTGGATCGTTTGATGAGTATCTTAAGGAATACATAAAGGCGTTTAGATTTGAGTCATCAGATCGTGTTCTTTATGTGCCAATGGATTGGAATCTTTCTAGGCGTATAAATACCCATTTTATTCTTTCAACTTCCTCACTTCTTCTTCTTTGTGCATGCTATCTTTGAGCTTCATCATTTCTCTACAATCTGAGCTATGCTTCCTCTAACTTCTTCTTCTTTAACCTTCTCCATTTCTTTTGCCTTTCTTTCTGTCGTGCCCGTAGACTTGAGCTGTCAATGTATTTTCTTTTGTTGGAGAAGACAAATCCCTGTAATTTGTGAAATCAATTAGTTCTAACTTCTCCCTGAAATGTTTTAAATGCTTTCTCCTTGATTCTTATTTTGATTTTTGTCTCCTTTTTTCTTTGGTATTCATTTCTTGGTGTGTTGCTATGGATTTCCTTTTGTTTTAAACTGGTTAACCATAGACTAGAGACCATTAGCTCTTAATAGAGCTCTCCTACCAAGGTTCTTGGCCCTTCATGGTTGGGAGGAAGATAATAGCTAGAAAGCCCCGTAGATCAATGGTTGAAATGGAAACTTCAAACTCGACAACATTGTCAGATGGTGAAACTGGTCAATTTTGCTTCTTTAGTGCGTAATAAATGCGCACTACGGTGGAGCCAGCCGATAGATCGGACGGCTGGGATCATCCTCCCCATTAAAAAATCCAAAACAATCATTACCCACCTCATTAAGTGTGTGAACAGAGTTCGGTTCGGTCTGATGCAAACCAACCGGTCCATCTGGGCGGTTCGACTGGGTTTAGTATATCTTATTAATGGTGTATTACAAAACCAGCCTATACGTATATACGGTTGTACAGAGAACCGATATACAACCAGTTCAAATTGTTTTGCAAATAAAACAAACCCCTGTTCTAAACCACCCCGACCATTTCATTTTCATTTGTGTTTTCGTTTTTGGCTAATTTGAAGCAACCTTACCAAGCTGGAGAAGAAATCGAAGGAGAGAAGAAGAAGAAGACCCCTTTGTGTTTTCGTTTTTGGCTAATCTGAAGCAACCGTACCAAGCTGGAGAAGAAATCGAAGGATCTGTTAGCAAAGCTGTAAGGGCGTTGTCTCGTCTCTGTGATTCTTCGTTTCTAAGCTTCGATTTGGTGAAGTTCAAGTAAGGTTACCATTCTAAAAATCACTTCTATCTTCTTTAAGGTTTAAGGCTGCAGTAAGGTTACCTCATTTAGGATTATGTAGTTTTCTCAAACAATTACCTGGAATTACCTGGAATTCACTTCTCTTGGAATCGTCCTACACAAATCGAAGGATGATTGCTTGAAGCTTGAAGCTTTACAATCGTCTTACACAACTCTATTCCTTTCGTCTTACAATTGAAGCTTGAAGCTTTCAATCGCAGAGTTGCAGCTTTACGGACCTAAAGCTTGAAGCAGCAGAAGAGTTGCGGTTACACCAGGCGTTTGATCGGACCTCCGATCTAAGTAGCTTGAAGTAGCAACTCGTAGCTTGAGTCGCAGGTTCTAGCGAACCATTCTTTTGCTATCTTGAGTCGTAGCTTTCTATCTTTCATTCTTAACCAAATCAAAGAATACGAAACATTCTGTAGGTCTTGAGTCGCAGTGGCCTTCGTCTTCTTCCATTTGATTTAAATAGCGCTCTACGATCAAAAGGTAATAACCAACTCTTAAAACCCTTACCAAGGAATTTCTTGATGATGTGGTCAAAACCCTGATTTTGTCGTTGATTAAAGCTGAAAAATGCTCTGTAATAACTTGGTTGGTTTCTTTTAGTATTTGTTGTTTTACCTTTTTGTGGGGTTGTGGAGGGGTTTAATTTTGTTGTTCTGTGTACTGCATAAAATCGATGCATTTGGGTATGTGTGTCTTAATGGTTCTCCTTTCAATTGGTAAATCCTGTAGAGAGAATGGTTAGTTTAAATTTTTCGAGCTGCTATTTTGAACGGTGACCTTGTATAATGAAGGGTGACTGTGTGTATTTGGGTTGTCATTTGTCTCCTTGTTCAAGTTGGTTTAATGGGTGCAATTTGTTTATCTATTTATTGTAAGTCTTGAACAAGTTTACCCCTGGGTCAGTTGTTTGATAGGTGTGGTTAGTGGCACATTTCCTTTCTAAAAGTATGTGAAGAACACTTGTGCATGAGTAGCATAACAGTCTGTTCCTTCGAGACCCAGTCTATTGCAGCTTGTTACAACTTTATTGTAAATGTCCTAGAAGTTTTATCGAGGTTTGTTGTTCTATTCTTGAGTATCATAATCCAACACGAGTAGTTGAGTCGTGGCTAAATACTATTACTTTGGCTAGAATCTTATTCGGATTCACCTTGTTATTCAGCCTTTGTACTTATTTGACTGACCTTGACTTGGTCGGTCTGATGCGATCCGATCTGGTCGAACTAAGCTCAAACTGAACTGGTTTGATTATGATCTGGTCAGACTGGGCTTAAACCGGAATGGTTTAAGCTGATTTGTTCTTTCCTTATCATACGCCCCCCAGTCTCTGAAATCCGAGCTTTCTCTTGTTCGGACTTTAGAGATTTAGTGATCGGATATGTCAATGTTTTCGACCAATGTTACTTGGTAACATTTGCAATCCTGATATGTGAAAGTTTTATGGCTGACGTCAGCTGTCAGGGTATTGCGCCATTACAGGTGAGAATGACAGCGCACGTTCTTTGAGAGGAAACTTTTTGGACACGTGGCCTCGCATTTATGACTTTGGATGATGATGCTTTAATTTTAAAAAAGCTGGAATTGCAACCGTTTTTCTTCTCTTTTGATTTTTTCAATCCTCACTTTTAGATTAGAATCTTTAAGGAAGATGTACGGTTGCCATTGTTTGGAGATTCATCAGAAGGGGGGTGTTTTTGCGATCGTAGGATCCGAATCTTCTTGGAAGTTCTCGCAGCCCCCCTGCTTTATCACTTAGATTGGAATATTTGGGGGGTACATAAACCTTTCTTCTTCCTCTTTCATTTATTTTCGCTATTTCATTTCTGTTTTCTGTGAAAACGAAAGGAGTTGCAGTGCTTTTGAAGAGTCCTTTTAAGCCTTATCCTGGTGCTCGTTCTGCTTTTTCTTTCACGAGTAAGTTCGCTTGCCTCTTCTGAATATTTTTTGATGACCTTTATCATTGCATTTGTATTCAATTTCTGAATTTTTCTTTTGCATTTTCTTTTTGTTCTTTTCTGCTTGTTTCGCCTCTGTTTAGTAATGGGTATGAAGAGGAAAGCTTCTAAGCCTTCCAGGACCTCCTTTAGCCAACCCTCTTCGGGGAGCTCCACTGCTCGTTCTGGAGACAGTGGGGCTTCCTCTTCTGGGTACAGTGACACTGATAGTGACACTGCTGTTGACCCGACCTTGTCTCCGGGTACTCGTCCAAACCTACTTAGTGATGCTGAGTTAGCTTCGTTGAGCATTCGTAGTCGGTTTAGTACGAATAGGAAGTGTTGGCTATTTAACCTTTCTCCCTCAGCCTTAGCTCTTAAGAGAAGTCGTCCTAAAACTTCCGAACACATAGATTTCGACCCTAGTACTTCGGGTCCCAAATTCTATCCGTCCGAGCTCACAGAAGCTGATCTGAAGGAAATTCGAGCTCGGTATGCTATTCTTGATAGCTTCATACTGAGCGTTCCATCTTTTCATGATCGGGCTCACCGACCTCCGCCTGGTGAGTTTGCTGTATACGAAGATGCCTTTGTTAGTGGCTTTAGGCTTCCTGTGCACTTTGTTTTTGTTGATTTCCTTAATCGTTTTGGGATGTGTCCGGGAATGTTAGCACCCAACAGTTGGCGTAATATCATCTGTTTTTGGGGATTCTGTAAACATGATGAGGTCGGTGTGGTGCCGACCTTGAATTTGTTTCTTCAGTTTTTTATGTGTAAAAAACAAGAACAAGATCGTTGGTTCTATCTTTCCAAGCGTACTGCTTCTCATTCTGGTTGGGAGGGGAATTTTGTGGGGAAGGGTACTCTCCCTACCAACACTAAGGGTTGGAGGTCTAGATACTTTTTTGTTCGTCCTCCCTCTTCTCCCGGTTTCCCTACCTTGTGGCCAAAGACACCTAGGGAGGATTCAAATGCCATCCCTCCTCTTACTTGTTCCGAGCAGGAAGCCTGGGATCGTATTCGGAAGATCCCAACCGCAGATCGGAACTTATTTGCTGTTAATGGGTATTGTTCGGAATATCCGAACATCCTCCATTACTGGGGGTTTTTGACCGGTAAGATGAGTCCTTTCTCCTTTTCATCCTGCTTTCGTATCATTTTATTATTTCCAAAGTCATCTTATTCGGAAAAATGATGCAGTGATGCTCGGTGAGGAAGATTTTGAGGATGCTGCAGCTAGTATGTTAGAGGTGGAGGCCAAGCATCCTACTAAGCCAGATAAGGCCCCAGCCACTGATCGGTCTTCCCCTTCGAAGGATAAGGGTGTAGTGAAGGATAAATCATCTTCCCGTGTTCGGAAAGGTAACTCATCCGATCTTCCTCCCCGACCGACCAAGAGGGTGGCTAGCAAGAGCAGTTCGGATCCTGATTCTCATCCTTCCTTGGGTGAGGATATTTCAGGTCAGGGTAATCCTGATGAGGTTAAGACCTCAGGGTCTACCAACATTCTTCGACCAGATTGGTCGTTGGATGGTAACTCGTCAGTTTTTAGGGGCGATCCTCGCTCCATGTCCCATGTTGCAAACGAGTGGTTGACTGGGGCTATTCTGCCATCCGACCTCGAATACCTCCATACCTTTGGTCGTCTTCAGGCACATAACATTACTGTGAGGTATGTGTACTTTCTTCCTGTTTTGACTGTTATTCTCTTTACTGTATATGTAATCTTACCCTTTTTTCCTGGTGTACAGGATGACTTGTGCTTTTGTCCAATCCTTGGGTCAAAGTATTGGCTCTGGTCGGCAAGATTACTTTTCTCTTCAAGAGTCCGAGCAACGTAATGAGAAGTTAAAAGAGGAGTTGTCAGCTTTGAAATCGAGTAACAACTCTTTGATTGCTCGGGAAGCCGAGCTGCTGAGCGAGCTTGCAGCTGTGAAAGGTACTAATGATGCATTAGTGCTCGAAAAATCCACTCTGCAAACTAGCTTGGAGGAGGCTGAAGGCTCCCTGGTCGGAAAGGATGCAGAGATCAGTAGTCTGCAAACAAAGCTGGAGAGTTCGGATAGCGAGGTTGCTCGGCTGACCAGGATGCTTGAAGAAAAAGCTCCCTGCATTTTTGAAGATCTTTCCGACGAGCTTCGACATGAAGTCATTAAAAGGTGGATCAAGACGGCAGGGTGTAGAAAGTTTATGGCAAAGGTTGCTGCCCCTGGGTACATTTATGCTCGTCGCCAAGTCTATCAGGGGATCATAGCAGCTTTCAAGGACTTGAATCTGGAAGCCTTCAAGGCTTTTATTGACCCAGGCATCTATGACGACTTGAAAGTTCCTCGCCCCCAGTGGTGTGCTGACCAGCCTCGATTTCCGAAGCCTTCAGATGTTGAAGTGACTGACTTTTTGGATTCGAACTGGGATCCAATGCCTAAGGTCGGACGCTCGACTTCTTCAAGTAAATCTGAGCAGAAAAAGACTTAGTTCGGATGACCTTTAAATGTTTTTTGTTGATGTACTGTCCTCTTTTTGAGGCTTGATGTAATCCTTCTTTGTTCGGAATAGAAAGGCATTTTTAATCTATAACAGATGTTTTTGTCAATTGTTACCTCTTTCTCTCGAACACCAAAGTTTAAATCTTTGTATGTCTAATTTGCTTTTGTGCCTAAGTGACTTAGGGCTTTTGTTTTCCGACCTTAGTAGGTCGGTGGCCTAAGTGACTTAGGGCTTTTGTTTTCCAACCTTAGTTTTTGTGCCTAAGTGACTTAGGGCTTTTTTTTTCCGACCTTAGTAGGTCGGTGGCCTAAGTGACTTAGGGCTTTTTGTGCCTAAGTGACTTAGGGCTTTTTGTGCCTAAGTGACTTAGGGCTTTTGTTTTCCGACCTTAGTAGGTCGGTTGATGAATTTCAGTTTTTTGTCAATACCCCCATGATCATCTTAGCTAAGTATTGTAGCTTGAGCTGTAATGATATGTAGAAATTTCAAAAACTTTATTCAAAAAATTCAAAATGTCTAAATCACAAACTATTGTGAGTATCTAAACAATTTAAAGACGAAAACTGAAAGAGAAAATCCAAAATTTGTTGAGGCTTTTATACTATTGATAGTATTTCCTCAAGTTGTTTGAATTCCAGGTCCGGGGTATGAGTTGGCCGGTCTCTGGATCGCGCAGCTTGTATGCTCCTGGGGCAACTTGTTGTACTACAATGTATGGTCCTTCCCAGTTTGGAGCAAGCTTTCCTTGATTTTTAGGATCAGAAGCAGAGGATTTGCCGAGGACCAGATCTCCAGGGAGATACTGTCGCAGTTTAACCCTCGCATTGTAATGTGTTGCAATGCGTCTTTGGTATTCCTCCAATCGATATTGTGCTTTATCTCTGACTTCTTCAATGAAGTCTATGTTGGCCCTCATTCCTTCTATGTTTGCTTCTTCATTGAATTCTTCTTCTCTGATAGATCCGACCTTAACCTCTACGGGAATCCGAGCTTCAACTCCATAAGCTAGTCGGAATGGAGATTCGCCGGTGGTCGTCCTGGCAGTAGTTCGGTAAGACCACAGAACTTTAGGTAACTCTTCTACCCATCTGCCTTTAGACTGGTCCAATCTTTTCTTTAATCCTTCCAACATTGATCTATTAGTAACTTCCACTTGGCCATTGCTCTGTGGATATGCTACAGAAGACCAACGGTGTTCTATACCTTGCTCTTTACAAAATCGTTCGAATTCAGCATTTTCGAACTGTTTACCGTGGTCGGTGACAATGATTTTTGGGATACCATACCGATACATGATATTATGTGTGACGAATTTTTTCATCTAGTCGGTATTGATGGACGCCAGTGCTTCAGCCTCCACCCATTTAGTAAAGTAATCGATTGCCACCACCAGATATTCTCTGCTTCCTGTGGCCTTTGGTAGTTTTCCTACCAGGTGTATCCCCCATCTAGCGAATGGAATTGGAGAGAGGGTTGATGTCAGACGCATTGCGGTAGCATGAGGTATGTTGGCATGTGCCTGACATTTGTCACATTTGCGGACGTGAGCTTTTGAATCTTCTTGTAACGTGGGCCAAGAGTATCCTTGCCTTATTACCTTGTCTGCTAAGGATCTGGCTCCTATATGACCTCCACAATTTCCTTCATGAATTTCTTTTAGGATGACAGCTGCCTCTGGAGCCCCTACACATCGTAGCAATGGTCGGGTGAGAGACTTTTTGTACAACTTGTCATTTCTGACAGTGTATCTGACTGCTCTTTGCTTTACAGTTCTAGCTTCTTTTGGATCTTCTGGTAGTAAATCACCTTCCAGATAATTGATTATTGGAGTCATCCAACCGTGCTCGGTCTGTGTGTGCATTTGGTCGGTTAGACTGATGCTCGGAAACTGTAGCTCTTCCATATATACGATCGGGTCTGCTTCCATCTCTTCCGTAGCTAACCTAGATAAGGCATCTGCCTGCTCATTTTCTGCTCTAGGGACTTGTTGGATTTGGATGTCTTTGAAGAATTGTCTGTACTGGTTGACCATGGTCAGATATTTAGTCATCCTTTTTTCTTTTGCTTCATATAGCCCGTTCACCTGATACACAATCAGTTGTGGGTCGCTTTTGACTTTGATGTTCTGAATGTCAAGGGCTTTTGCTACACGGAGACCTGGTATTAACGCTTCATATTCTGCTTCATTGTTTGAGGCCTTGAATTGGAAACGTAGTGCATACCGTATTTGGAATCCTCTTGGGCTGATTAGGAGCAATCCTGCCCCACTCCCTTGTGCGTTGCTAGAACCATCCACTGAAAGTATCCATCTTTTGATGCTTTCGGAAGTGGCCTCTTCTTCTTGCTCATGCCTTGGTTCAGGAGTTTCAAGGATGAAATCAGCCAGGACCTGTGCTTTAATAGCTGGTTTTGGTCGGAACTCTATCTGATGCTCGCTTAGCTCAACTGCCCATGATACCAGTCTTCCGGCCAGGTCTGGTCGGTGCAGTATTTTTTTCAAGGGAAAATTTGTTAATACTGCAATAGGATGTGACTGGAAATATGGTCTCAGTTTTCTGGCTGCTATGACCAGGGCCAAAGCTTGCTTATCCACTTCTGGATACCTTGTTTCAGCATCAAGGAGCACGTGGCTCACATAGTAAACTGGGTTTTGTTGTTTTCCTTCATCTTGCACTAGTACTGCACTAATAGCCAGAGGTGAAGTTGCCAAGTAGACGATTAGTTCCTTTCCTGTGGTCGGTCGTACGAGCAGGGGTGGAGTAGTTAGCTTTTCTTTTAGATGTTCGAAAGCTTGTTGACACTCCTCGCTCCATTCTGGTACTCCCTTTTTGGAAATATTTTTTAAGGCTTGAAAGAAAGGTGAACATCTCTCTCCTGACCGGGATATGAACCAGTTCTGGCTGTTCAAGGCTGCTACCCGACCAGTGAGACTTTGTATTTCCTTGATGCTTTTTGGTGGTTTCATCTCTTGTATGGCTTTTATCTTCTCAGGATTAGCCTCTATTCCTCTTTGAAATACCATGAAACCCAAAAATTTTCCTGAAGATACTCCAAAAGCGCATTTTTCTGGGTTGAGTTTCATTTTATATGCTCGGAGTACCTCAAAAACTTCTACTAGGTCTTTTAGATGGTTGGATTGAGATGTGCTTTTTATCAGCATGTCATCAACATATACCTCCATATTCCTTCCTATCTGCTGCTTGAAAATTTTGTTGATCGCTCATTGTAGGTTGCCCCAAAGATTTTTTAGACCAAAGGGCATTACTTTGTAGTAGTAACTATCCCTGTCTGTCATGAATGCTGTGTGTTTCTGGTCGTCTGGGTTCATCAAGATTTGGTTGTATCCTGAATAGGCGTCCATGAAAATGAGCATCTCGTGCCCAGCTGTTGCATCGATGAGCAGGTCTATCCTTGGTAGAGGATAGCAATCCTTTGGACAGACTTTGTTGAGGTCGGTATAGTCTGTGCACATTCTCCATTTTCCAGTTGCCTTCTTTACCATTACCACATTGGCCAACCAAGTTGGGTGGTCAATAGGTTTAATGAATCCGGACTGCTTCAGCTTCTGAGCCTCTGTTCGGATGGCCTCATGCTTTTCCAGAGAAAAATTTCTTCTTTTTTGTATTACTGGAATTGCCTGAGGATCAATATTTAACCTGTGCTCGGCTACTTTTCTATCAATTCCGGGCATGTCTTTGGCCGACCATGCAAAGACATCAGTATTTTTCTGTAGAAAGCTGGTTAGACTATTTTTGAATTCTTCTTCTTGTTCTGCTCCGATCATGGTTCCCTGATCTTCCCTTGAGTTCAGCATAATCTTTTCCAATTTTTCTACTGGCTCAGCTCTTTGCATGTTTTCTTCATCACGATCATCTCTGACTTCGACCGTCATGGTAGAGCTTGTTTTTACTCGCTTTCTCATGTAATTGGCGTAGCTCTGCTTGCTTCCTTTTTGGTCGGCGGAGCATTCTCCTATTCCCTTTTTTGTTGGGAATTTCATCTTCATGTGTAAGGATGATACTACCACCTCCAGGGTACAAAGAGTTGGTTGTCCTAAGATCATATTGTAAGCTGACAAATCTCGGACGACCATAAAATTTGTTTGGATGACCCTGTCTTTGGGGTGTTCACCGATATGAAGATCTAATCTGATAGTGCCCTCTGCTCGGGTTGACGTTCCTGTAAAACCGTATAAGTGCGTCCCACAAGGGGTCAGCATCTTCTCATCTAGCTGTAATTTATGGAAAGCTTCTAAGGACAAGATATCTGCTGATGACCCTGTATCTACTAGGACTCTATGGACCTCTGTTCCGGCCAGAGTGACTTTGATGACAAGGGCATCGTCGTGGGGAGTGTTCACCCCCTGCTTATCTTTAGTTGAGAAGGTGATTGGTTCTGAAGTGACCTTCTCACCTGGTTTCTCAAGCTCTGCATTCCCCACATATCGTGCTTTTCTTTTGGCTTGTCTACTGGACTCCTCCGTTGGGCCACCGAACACAGTAAATATTGGTGGTCGCTTTTGATTGTTTCCTCCTTCTTGTGGTCGAGACTTGTTTTGGCGTTCTTCTCCGCTTGGAGATCTATGCCTCTTCCTACCCCCTTCTACTTGCTTTTGATCAGGCTGGGTAGGTTTGAGATATTTCACAAGCCGACCTTGATTGATGATTCTGTCAATTTTCTCTTTTAGTTGTCAACAGTCATCTGTCCAGTGCCCATGATCTTTGTGGAAATCGCAATACTTGCTTTTGTCCCTACTTCCTGGTCGAGAATGTAGCTTTTCTGGCTGCTGGAGAATTCCTCGATCTTTAATCTGCATCAGGATTTCCGATCTCCTCATAGCCAGTAACCTTTCCTGTCCAGGTCGACCATCCCTGGTCGGGTCTATGGTCGACCTTCTAGCAGGTTGGTACTTTTCTTTGTATGTTCTTGCCTCCATGGTCGGATGCTCCTTTTTTCGAGATTCAATTGTTTTTGATATCTCAGCTTGCTTGTGGCATCGTTCACGGAGATCGTTATACGTTTCTGGCATGTCGTTCAAAAGTCTCTCAAGTAGGCCTTCATGGCTGAGTCCTTGGTACAAGGCGTGAAAGGCTATCTTTTCATATAGATTTTCAATCTGCATGGTAAGTTTATTGAATCTCTCAAGGAAATCTCTAATAGACTCCGTTCGCCCTTGTTTTACAGCAAACAAGGTATCTTATCTCTTTTTGGTTTCTACTCCGCTTTGGAAACGCAATAAGAAAGTCCGACCTAGATGTTCGAAACTTTTTATTGTGCCCCGAGGCAGAGCTTGGTACCAATCTAAAGCAGCTCCGGTCAACGATGCTGGGAAACTACGGCACATGGCTGCTTCGATCCGTCGTACGCCTTGAAGGTCGGACATTTGAAACCTATTGGCATCTCCGCCTCCGAGACGCTTTTGATGAAAGGGTCCTCCTTTAAGACAGCGTATAGCTCTTCTTTCCCAAGCTTTAACGCTTTTTTGACTGTTTCGTCAAGATCGGCGATGCGCTTATTCATCTCGTCATCCCGCTTCTTTGAACCATTATGATCCTTTTTGTCCTTTGAGGCTTTTGCTGGATCTGTACTGCTTCCTCGATCTCCGTCGTTGTCGTCTAGAGGATTATTCTCCTTCGAGGCTCGAGATTTTGCCAGCTCTTTTTGAGATTGTTGAGGGATCTGGTCGATCACTGGTGGTCGGTCATGCTTGTTTCCCTCAGGACTTCTTTGTTTTTTTTGAGAATCTGCTTCGGGAGCAGTTACGTGTTGCATGGCCAACTTGATCAACTCGCCTAAAGATGAGATTGCTTTTCTCATCTCAACTTGTTCTTTTTGAACCTCGACAATTTGATGCGTTGTCGCGTATTGATTTGCTTGAGTGTCTGGAAGAGTTGGAGAGTCTTGCTGAATCTGGAGTTCGGGAACTTTTTTCTTCCCGACCTGGTCGACCTCCTTTTCTCCGCCAGACAACTCTTCAATTACCAAACCTGATCTCGCCTTCATATTAGCTTTTTGATCAGATTTCCCATAGACGGCGCCAATTGTTGCTGCACAATCCTGTTCGTCCCTTCAGCCGGTTAAACCTGCACAGATGAGCTCGACCGTGGAGGCCGAGTTTTCACCTCTGACAATCTAGTTAGAAATCCGACTAAGGAAGGCAAGAAAGTAATGAACAATAATAATACGAATAGTGATAATTCTATTCAGCGTACCTTTCTCTTGTGCTCCTTTACCTTTTTATAGATTTTCTATGTATGAGTTTGAGTGAAACTCAAACCCTATTTAGGTTGTGATCTGACTCCCAGTCATTGAGTCCTACTCCAACACGAGTTGTTGAGTCGTGGCTGAATACTATTACTTTGGCTAGAATCTTATTCGGATTCACCTTGTTATTTAGCCTTTGTACTTATTCGACTGACCTTGACTTGGTCGGTCTGATGCGATCCGATCTGGTCGGACTAAGCTCAAACCGAACTGGTTTGATTCTGATCTGGTCGGACTGGGCTTAAACCGGACTGGTTTAAGCTGATTTGTTCTTTCCTTATCAGTGTTAATTGTAATTTCATCGAAATCTTGTATCACAAAGAATGTAGCCAATGAATGGAATCCTATTGATTATTGGATGTTGAGGAGAGTACCAGCTTGCAATTTCTGAAGTCAAAGTAGAATTGAAGTGTCTTTGCCATGGTTTCAACCCCTACATGCATGTAATGCCAAAGGTTAACCTCATATCCCTCGGAGAGCTGTATCTACATCCATTTTATGAACTTTGAACTTGAAGTGAAGAGTAATCGGTTTTTATATAACTTTGAACCTCATAATCTTTTTGAAGGCTATAAATAACCTACTCATGCAATGTAAATTTCAGATATGTTGACTGAAATTTTGATTTGAAAAGATACTTGAGAGGAGTCATGGGATCCCAAGGTAGGTGACTTGTGGCTGGATTTGTGATCGTGTTTCTTCCTCTCGCATTTTATTTCCTTTTCTGTGGACCTAGGTTTTCCCTATTTGGTTTTAAAAGGATCCATGTAGCTGGCCCCATTTAGTTGGGATAAGGCTTAGTTTGTTGTTGATTTTTTGTTGTATAAAACTTGTAAGAATTAAAAACAATAATCAGATGATGGTCTTCTACACAGTCAAAATTTGGTTGGACCCTTTTGTTTATTATTTTACGGTTTAAGGCTGCAGTAAGTGATGGAAATTTTGGATTCTGTAGTTTTCTTTCTTTTTTTCTTTCTTTTTCATAATACTGAGTTCACGCAATAAGTTATTAAATGTACAATGTGAGAACATTGTCTCCTTGACATCATTAAAACTCCTAAAAGCTGCAGTTAGGTTATCTCATATTGGGTTTTATAATGATTATTTGGTCCAGTCTTTGTGAAATAGAAATACTACCCCTCATCTCATGGCGTGAATACACAGACAAATTTGTTTTTCCTTCTAGAATGCTTAGCTTCTAAGATAGCCTATCTTTTTCTCTATATGAGTTTGCCACTTGTACAGCTCTCACATTAGTTATATGATTATGGTGGAAAAAGAAGAGGCAAATTATCCTTTGCTTCTCTTTTGTCTTAAATTTGTTTCAAGCTAATTTAAGATCAGATGTGAAGATTTTATTGCAGACAGTACATACTCTGAGGTACTTCATGATCCTCAGAGTCGGTTTGTGAGGAGTATTCATAAGCCCAAAATAGCTGTATTTGTTATAAATAATATTTATTATGGATGTCCATTACCCCAAAGAGATTGTACTTCCAATTGAAGATCTCAATTACCTCAGGATGCAATATTGGCAATCAATATTTCCATTCTATGCACCTTCTGTCTTGGGCGGCAATCTATCTTTCCATATCAAGAATATCTTATTGTGTGCAAGAATCATATATTGTATTTCCATATCAGAGTAGATGCTCCTTCTACTATAAATATGTAATGCACTCAACTGAATGAATTAGTTCTGATTGAACTCATCTTGTCTTTCTTCTTTGTATCTAATATATTTTCTCTTTATTTTATAACACGTTATCAGCACGATTCCGCTCGAGGAACGAATCCGCTCGAAGTATTGCGTTTTGAGAAGAAAGACAGCAGACTATGTATCATTATGTTTTCTATTCCAAAGTGAAAAGAATGATCGACCTCCTCGCACGTTTTTGTAAACAATGGAGTTTACCTTGTCCATCTTGAAATGTAAGTGCATCATGATAAAAATGTATGTGTTTTATTGAATCTAAGAATCAATCAAATAATAAGATATTATGTTGCTTTAACGATTGTTGTTTTATTTATTGTATATAGTGGTTGCTAGCTTTGCATCACAAATATTGTTAAATGCACCTGAAGTTGCAAGATTTGAAACTGTAAATGAATACAGTTCTATAGATGCACATGAAGTTGCAAGATTTGAAACTGTAAATAAGTACAGTTCTGCAGATGCACTTGAAGTTGCAAGATTTGAAACTGTAAATGAATACAGTTCTGCAGATGCACATGAAGTTGCAAGATTTGAAACTGTAAATAAATATAGTTCTGCAGATGCACATGAAGTTGCAAGATTTGAAACTGCAAGATTTGAAACTGTAAATAAATACAGTTCTGTAGTTTTTTAAATTAATTCTCTTTTGAAATTATAAGGAGAAAATATTATTCATGAAAATATCCCAGCAAATTTTCAAGTTTCAGATTTGTTGTTGCAATATTAATATTGTAAAAGGAGTTTTAATAAATACTCTGAATGATATCATGCCTATTTGTGGCTGAGTAAAACAATGGACTATTAATGAAAAGTCATGAAGCTCGTCTTATTGGTTCTGTTCCATTCCCTAAAGTGAATGCAACAATTCATGATATTCCTGAAAGAAGGCAAAATTAAAATTATGGTCATGACTGTGGAAGAGAATGAGACAAAAGACGGAATAATTACCGTCATTATTATGGAAATAAATAAGAGAATAATAAGGATTCTCAATATAACAATTCAAGGAGTGAAGATAATATTTGTTACCGATGTGGTATGAAAGCCATTAGACATGTATCTGTCGTACTCCACAATATTTAATAAAGCTTTGTCAAGCCTTAATTAAAGAAATAAAAATAATGTGGAGATAAATTGGATTTTCCAAAATCATGATACTTAAGCAATTTTTGCCTATAAAAAAAATGATGATTTTAATGGCTTCATAGATACTACACATCTAGATGCTGCAAACTCCTTTGAAGATAATAGTTGAAGATTTGGTTATGGTTATTTTATTTGATGACACGAAAGCCAATGTTCATACAAGAATTGTTAGTACAATATTGATTGGAAGCTCCGGAAGAGCTAATCTATTATTATCTGGGAGATAAAATTGGCTATGAATAATTCATTATTTTGTAGTAAGTCTCAAAGAAACTTATTAAGTTTCAAAGCTATTTGCCAAAATGATTATCAGATTGAGACTACAAATAATGGTATAAGTAAATATCTATACAAAGGTATTAGATATTTCTCCCAATTTGTACTACACGAATATCGCATGGTTGAAACACATGCTTGGGTAAATCAAATGAACATTGATTCCAATAATTTTATTATTTGACATGACCGGTTGGACAATCCCGGATCAAGTATGATGCGAAAAACTATTGAAAATTCAATTGTCATCCATTGAAGAACCAGAAGATTCTTCAATTAAGTGAATTTTCTTGTATTGCTTGTTCTCAAGAAAAATTTATTATTAAATATTCACCAGCTAAAGTTGAGATTGAACATTCTACGTTTTTAAAACGTATAGAGGGTGAAATGTATTGGCCCATTCACCCATCATGTGGACCATTCAGATAATATATGATTTTAGTAGATGCATCTATAAAGTGGTCACATGTATGTTCATTATGAACTCGCAATTTGGTGTTTGTGAGATTGTTTGCTCAAATAATGAGATTAAGAGCATAATTTATGGATTATAAGATAAAGACAGTTTGTCTTGATAATGCTGGTGAATTTACATCTCAAGCTTTATGATTATTGTATAACAACTGAGATCACAGTTGAATAGCCTGTTATTTATGTTTATATCCAAAATAGTTTAGTAAAATCATTTATTAAATGTCTCCAATTAATAGCTAAACCATTGGTTATGAGAACAAAGCATCATTTGTACGCATCAGGCCAAAAGGTTGTCATAAATTCTCCCTATTACAATTGGCTTATGGTCAGAAGCCAAATATTTCTCATCTTAAAATTTTTGGATGTACGGCTTACGTTCCAATTGCTCCACCACAGCGCACAAATATGAGTCCCAAAATAAAGTTGGGAATATATGTTGGATATAAATCTCCTTATATAATTCAATATATTGCTAAGAATAGGAGATTTATTTAATGCTATACTTGCTGAGTATTATTTTGATGAATTAGTTTTTCCAACATGAGGGGGAGAGAATAAACAGTTGGAAAAAGAGATTGATTGTATGCATTATCATTATTTTATTAGATCTTCGCACTGAGCACTGTGAACTTGAAGTTCAAAGGATAATGCAATAAATATTATAAATCAACTGCCAAATTTGCTGACCTGCTAAGAGTTATTAAATCTCATATTCCAGCTGTAAATGCTCCAATTAGAATTGATGTCCCAGCAGGACAATCTATTAGTGCAAATGAAATTAAACCACGTTTAAAACGTGGAAGATCAATCGGTTCCAAGGATAAAATCCTAGAAAAAGAAAGGAGCAAATGATCAAGATGGTCATAATATGGAGACAATTGATTATGAAGATCCTGAAGACATAACTTTCTATAAAACCCCAGAAGAGGTTCAGGTACCTGAAAATAATGAAGAGATCTCGATTAGTTATTTCATTGCAGGAAAAAGATGGAACCGAAAATATAAAGTTGTCGACAACAATTTTTGCATATAATGTTTTTGTTGAAATAATGCAACAAGACGAGGATCTTGAATATAAATTTGTTGATGAATATAAATCAAGAAATGATTGGCCAAAATGTAGAGACGCAATTCAAGCAGAATTGAATTCGCTTGAAAAATAAAGTTTTTGGACCTATAGTCCAATATCTGAAGGTATAAAGCCAGTGAGGTACAATTGAGTTTTCTGCGAAAAATGAAATGAGAAAATGAATGAAATCGTGATATATAAAGCATGAATTATGGCACAAGAATTTTTGCACATGCCTGGCATTGATTATATGGAAACATGTTCTCTTGTGGTGGATGCAATCACCTTCAGATATCTTATTAATCTGGCAGTATATGAAAATTTTGACATGCGTCTAATTGATATTATTACAGTCTATTTATATGGCTCACTCGATTGTGAAATATATATGAAAATCCCTTAAGGATTCAAAATGACCGAAGCATATAGAAATTCCTAGGAAGTTTGTTCAATAAGGCTTCAAAGATTATCAAGGCATATATGGTAATCTCCTTAGTGGATATTTACTAAATGAAAAGCATAAAAATGATCCAATTTATTATTGTGCCTTTATTAAAGGATATTGATCTAATTTTAGTAAGTATATATGATATGATTTAAATATCATCAAAACTCCTGAAGAGTTTCCAAAAGCAGTAGATTATTTTAAGAAAGTTGAAATGAAAATCTTGAAAAGACAATGTTTTGTCTTGATTTGTAAATTGAGCATTTGACGAATGAAATATTCGTTCATTAATCAACTTATATAGAGAATATTTTGAAGAGATTTTATCTAGATAAAATACATCCATTGAGTACCCCAATGGTTGTGAGATCGCTCAATATAAAGAAAGATTCATTTCGACCCCAAGAAAACAGTGGAGAATTTCTTGGTCCTGAAGTACCATATCTTAGTGCAATTGGGGCATTAATGTATCTTGCTGATAATACACAATCGGATGTAGCATTTTCTATAAGTGTATTAACAAGATTTATTTATTCTCCAATACGAAGACACTGAAATGTTATAAAACATATATTTCAGTATATTCGAGAAATTATTGACATGATATTATTTTATGAATGTGGATATCAACTTACTAGTTTTGCAGATGCAGGATATTTATCTGATCTACATAAAACTAGATCTCAAACATGCTATTTATTTTCAAGTGAATGTTAGCTATTTTATATTTGGTTAAGATCAATGATACAACACATTCATTAAGCATGCAATCTTCTACTAGAAGAAGGAATTTCAACAATATTATATGAAGATTATGCTGCATGCAAAGCTCAATTGAAGGGATGATACATCAAAGAAGATAGAACGAAGCATATTTCACCAAAATTCTTCTTCACTCTTGATCTTCAATGAAATGGTGAAATATATGTTCATTGAATTCGTTCAAGTGATAACTTGACAGGTTTATTTATTGAGGCGTTGCCTACTTCAAATGTTGAGAAGTTGGTATATGATAATGGAATGTACGTATTCAAAGATACTCAATGATGTTATCATCAGGGGGAGTAAAATACGTGTTGCACTCTTTTTCCCTTAACCAAGGTTTTGTCCCACTGGGTTTTCCTGGTAAGGTTTTTAATGAGGCAGCTACCAATATGTATTATTTAGATATGTATACTCTTTTTCCTTCACTAAGATTTTTTTCCACATGGTTTTTCTTAGTAAGGTTTTAACGAGGTACATTATCTATTGATGGACATCCAAGGGGGAGTGTTATAAATAATATTTATTATGGATGTCCATTACCCCAAAGAGATTGTACTTCCAATTGAAGATCTCAATTACCTCAGGATGCAATATTGGTGAAGATCACAACCATCTCATTACACAATATTGGCAGTCAATATTTCTATTCTATGCACCTTCTATCTTGGGCGGTAATCTATCTTTCCATATCAAGAATATCTTATTGTGTGCAAGAATCATATATTGTATTTCCATATCAGAGTAGATGCTCATTCTACTATAAATATGTAATGCACTCAACTGAATGAATTAGTTCTGATTG
The DNA here is from genome assembly GCF_041222555.1 of Hakea prostrata. Classification (NCBI taxonomy): domain Eukaryota; kingdom Viridiplantae; phylum Streptophyta; class Magnoliopsida; order Proteales; family Proteaceae; genus Hakea; species Hakea prostrata. The sequence continues at coordinate 83,208 of NW_028291257.1, forward strand.
AACTCATCTTGTCTTTCTTCTTTGTATCTAATATATTTTCTCTTTATTTTATAACAGTATTAAATTTGTCAAGTTACTTAACAAATCTAAGTTTACCTAAGCATTACTATCTGTAGATCTGTAGATGTTATACTTTGTGTAATCAATACATGCTTACCTACCATAACTGTAAGGATCTTTATGTATATGCTTTGCTACCAAACTCATATCCCTTCAATCGGTGTTCCACCTGCAACATATACAGTCAATAGAGAATGCTAGTCTTCTCACTTTAATATTGTTTGTCGTAGTGGGTTGTTCTTTTTTTTTTTTACCTTAGGAAGATGGCAATCGTTTCATGCTTAGAATGCTCGTCTTCTCTCTTTAATGTTGTTTCATCCTTAGAATAATAATTTGTTTTGTTATAGTTTACTTTAATTTGTGTAATATGTTGATTATCCAATATGTTTTTTGATATGTGCAGCAATTACATTTGTACTAGTATATGGGCCGTAAGATGGCAGCAAGGGGAAAGCATGTGCCAACGAAGCGGAAGGCATTGGCAAAGGATAAGGGAAAGGGAAAATCAGTTGTAGAAGCTGATGACGAAAGGGGCTGGTTCAATGATGATTATCCCCAATGCGATCCCAAAAGATTAAAGAAGCAAGCTATAGCTGAAGGAAGAGAGGTGGACATTCATTCTTTCGAGGCTGTAGGTCTAGCAGCCAAATTTAAAGAGATTGGTTGGGAAAAAAATACTTGAGGTAAATACCAAGGGTTATGACGACTTGGTGAAAGAGTTTTATAAAAATTTGATTGTCGAAGGAGTTGGGGTAAAGTTTGGAGCCGTAAGCAAAGTTAAAGGGGTGCAAATAAAGTTTGATATTTGTACGTTAGCTGAGATTCTACAAATCTCAAATGAAGGTGCAAAACTATTCTGGGAGCCTAAGAAGAAGTTCAATGACCTGATTAATGTGGATGTGACATATAGGGATATAATGCTGAATTATATGGGTGACACCAGGCATGTGAAGCTGAGGCAGCTGAAACCACTTCCGCACGCCATTGCATACATTGTGCAACACAATGTTGTACCTCGCAGTGGTCACCATGAAAGTTTAAATTCATTTGAAGCTTATGTCACCTATTGTGTGCATACAGGTAAGAAGTTGAACCTACCGTACATCATTTTGAAAATGATGCAGTACGCGAGATTGGCACCTAATCGGGCTCTCCCCTATGGCAAACTGCTGACACACATTTTTAACCATTATCATATTGATCTGTCAGCGGAGGATTCTGAAGTGGGGAAGAAGAAGAAGAAGAAGAAGAAGAAGAAGAAGAAGAAGAAGAAGAAGAAGAAGAATGATGCAAAAATATCTGCCAGTAATTTTCATTTTGGAAAACCATTGGGAGATGTAGGAGCAGAGGGTGCAAATGTAGGAGCACCAGTTGGTGAGGGTGTTGATCAGCAGGATGGAGCTAGATTGTCAAAATTTGAGAGAGAATTTGCTATCCTCAGGGGTGATGTACGGTATATTCATCGGCGCTTAGATCAAATTGCAGAAGAGTTCGGATCTTTTAGAGCACTCAGATGGTTCATCTGATTCTTTAAATAGCTTGTTGAATGATTGAGTTGCTCAAATCATAAAAGATAAGGTAATGTTATTTGCAAGGAACTTGTTTGGAACATTTCAGGCGTATTTTCTAAAGATGGAATGTTATTTGAAGTTGGATGTGTAAAATAGATTTACAATAGTCATTGGTTTTTTTTGGTGAACAATTTGTATGTCACATATTTCTTATCTTTTGTTATTTCAGTGTGTGTGAATGACTATGAATATGATCGAGTGGTGAAAAATGATTTATTCTATTCATACTGCCATTGTGACTTGTTATATTGGTTTGTAAAATATTATTATTGCATTGGGAGTTCAGACATGATATGAAGGTTGACCATTATAACTGAGTATCCAGTAATATTAATCTCAGAAGGTAATTGCTGTTTCCAACCTTCTGTTTTGGGAAACCATCAACGATCCTTTTGTCATGGAAGCGTGTGTTTCTACGTGATGCTTTATATTTTCTCCCCCTTCGTCCACTGTGTTATTTCTTTCTTTATCAGTTACCAAGTTGATTGATGTGATCACAGAAGAAGAAGAAAGAACAAAACAGACCCAATCAGAAAGGGTCAACAGCTCTCGATCCCCAACATCTTTTCATTTCTTGTCATATGTTAACGTGACCATTCAAAGCTCATGCACTTTCTTTCTCTTCTTCTTCTTCTCTATCTTTCTCATCACCTGTCATTTCAATGGTATCCAACAACTGCATTGAAGCCTCTCACACATCAAAATCAAAACCATCTCTACGGATTATTCTCCATTCCATGTATTGATACTGTACTTTAAACGTCTCTCTCTCTTATATTTTACTTTGTGTGTTTTTCTCCTTCTAATAATAGATACTTACGGTGATGAGTACACTGAAAGAAAGAAAGTTTTCTCATGAGTTTGTGAATATGTTGTGTTCCATGAATCCCTCATGAATGACTTTGATTGTGATGGTCAGTCCCAACCAATTCCAATAGAGAAATGTTATCAAGTGGTAATCACGGTTTTGATTCGATTCCGATCAAGTGGCTTTGTTGATCAGGAATCGATGGTCATATTTCGCTTAACTGTTGAAGTTGAAGGAATATGTTAAATCACTTAACAAGGCCAATTAATGATCTTATGGTACAATTTAACAATATATATATATATATATATATATATATATTATTTACATTTTTTTGGGGGGCCTGGGGGTTGGGGGGTAGCTAAGTCTTTTATACTAACCTAGTTGCATGCTGATTTTGATCTCGTAATTTTATTGCTACTAAAAAGCCTTTGTTTTACCACCCAATTTTTATTTTCAGGTTGAGGTTGCTGTCGGGGACAATGCCCAGATACTCTATGAAGGTGAATTCAGTTGGCAGAGGTGATTCACTGAACCTTAATGTGATGACTAAAGTTCGTGTTCGTTTAATTTTATTGGCTGTTGCTGTAGTGAAATATAATTAATTCATTCATTCTATATACTTTCACTAATAAGAAGAAATCAAGCATTCCAAGAAACCACATACTATGTTATATTTGGCAAAACCTTAGTTTGACTACTCTGTTATTCGATTAGTTTCTTTTTTCGGCTAAAATAGTATGTACAACAGTAATGTTTTGGTGTACAATTTTGTAGTAAGGATCTATTAGCTTGTGTATTTGTGTGTGCATCATTACTTTACTGTTATAATTAGTGGTTCTTGGCCTGACTATTAACAAGTTTTTCGTTCTTGTTGTATCTTGTATATCATGTTCAGAAATTTCTATATGAGATATGTAATCGAGCACAATGTTTTAACATGGCGTTGATTAAAAGAATTTATTTATAATTTTAATTTCTTTATGTTATTTTTCCCGTGGTGGTTGTTTCACTTAACATTCTGAGTTCCGGAATCCCAAATGGAAACTGGGTATGGCTTATACTTGATACTACCTTATCCCAGTGAGATATATGCTCTTTACTAAATTCTCTGATTCGGCTTCTGTGTGCTCAGGATAAATGGAGAAACATGAGTGTCAGTGCCAACGGGCAGGGTTCTAGAGAAAAAACAGAGGGCACGAAAGATAAAGGCTCTTCTTGCCCCTCCAGCTCCCACCAGTCAGAGTCCAGTTGTGTCTGCTCCAGTTGCGTCTGCTTCAGTTGCAGAGGATGCTCGTGCTGATGCTGTGATGGATTCTGGGCCCCACTCACAAGATGGCAAGCCTGCTTCTCCTAAGTGCGTCTCCTTTCACCTTAAGTCTTATACATGTCATTTATATGGACTTTGGTTATTAGGCACTTCCTTATGCTTGTCGTCAGTGGTTTATTTTTTTTTTGGGTGTGTGTGTGTGTGTGTGGCCTAGATGAAGCCATTATGGTAGGCAGTACAGAAGTGGCTGGGCTATAACACTCAGTAGACTAGGCTATCTGTAGTTATGAAGTTACCTGGGGTACAAGGTGAATCACAAGCAAAATTATTAGCAGCCTTCTGCTTATTAAGTTGAATTCAATTACAGTGTCCATATGTATGATGTGATTAAGTAGATATGCTTTAGAGCTGAATATGTTTAGTTACTCTTAATTATTGAAAAGAAAAGCGCAAATGGCCATCTGGCTAACTGAGACTAGTTTGCAAACCCCAAAGAGAAAGTTAGATTTTACCATGAAGATACATCAAGTAGTTGTAGTGTCTGAGTCCTAGTCAAGGGTAGTTTAGGTATTATGTTTATTTCTTTCTTTCTTATTTCTATGTTGTGTTACTTTAGTTAGTGTATCCTGAATAAAGTGGGAGTTTTAAAACTAGCTGATAACTCTCAACCATTATGACAAATACTCAGTTCTTTAGGGCTTGCTACAACTTTTTGAGTATCTTGTCTCCTACCTTTCAAGGTCTCAATCATCATGATTGATTCCTTCTATGGTTTTAGAACCTGCTCCTGCTAGCGATTACGCTGGGCCTAAATTTTCCCCCATCTCAACTCATTTTGGTGGCTGATGCTGGTGACTTTGAAGGTCTTTTGGGACAAAGAATTTCCGTCCAATCTATTTTAGGCCTTTTGAATGCATTGTTGGCCTCGTGTTGATGAGAAAACAGTTGTAAATGTACCTTCCATTACAACCCCAAGTTTGAAATCTTTATGCTGAAGAAATGAAGATGTACACTCATAAAACTTATTGCACACATGATATACTTAATAAATAACATATAATATGAATATTAACTTCGAACTCAAAAATTGTGATGTATCATATTTCGCATATGGTCATCATTATTATTAAGTTCATATGACACGATGGGCATAGTTATGAGTTACAACATGAGAGTACAAGACTTAAAACCCCACTGGCTCACTCTACATACTCGAGCTTTAGCCAGCTCCAAATAATCTAGTTTTCTGCACATCAGCAGGGACTTGATGGCACTTGGGTGTATTTGCATAAACTCTAACCAAGTGTTGTTTCAACCAAGGATAAAATTCGAGATGAGGTTGAAATTTCAACCATGGAGGTCGAAACTTGGGAATTTTTTAGGACAACTCAATGGATGGTTTCGGCCTTGTTTTCATGGTTTTTCTTAATTGATTGATTTTTGCATACAACCTATTTAAAGCATAAATAACTTAATGGCAGTGTGTTTTGCTAGAGAAACCAATGAAGAGTTATCATTGAAATAGTAGTATTTAGAGGCTCTAACAAATAAAAAGACTTATAAAATTTAATAAATTACATAAGTACTGCAAATGTTTCATACAAGTGCAATAGCGAAATAACCTCAAAGTAAATAACCAAAAAGAAACTTTTGAACTCAATTCCAAGTTGAGTTCCTTTGGGGATCCATCCCACAAGGACACGTAGAATTTGGTAATATCTGATCCATTGCTTTGATTCTTTGAGTACTGGACAAGACTGCCATGTTATGGTCTTGGAATATTTATTCTGGTAGTTCGACATCTTGTGAATCTATAGGTGTCATCGTTAGCATAGGATAGATATCCCACCCTAGGGAATGTATCATCAGGGAAGGGACTGTAAGAGGAGGAGAATTGTACCGGACCAAGTGGGTGTAATGGATATCTAAAGATGAAGTTCACAAGTGATGCACCTGATCCTGATCCATTCCAATACCTATGTGCAGACATACTACTAGGATCAGCAAATGATCCCCCATCTCCAACAACTCCACCATATACTACATAAGGAGTATAACCATGGAGTAAGTAGCAAATGAGGTGAAGGAAGACAGAGGATTGATGATTTTTAAGTGAAAAAGAGGTTAAGAAGAGGCAAAAATGGCAACAAATGATGGAAATCTCCAAAGTTTTGATCAGTGGTGCCTGCGGGCTGCGAGTGCTGTGAAATTTCACAGAAGTTATTTGGGACTTTTAAATAGGGTTTCCAAAGTTGGTCGAAACCTCAAGGTTTTGACCCAGTCAAAACCAGCCAAAAAGTTCTGCCTCCTAGTTTCATCTCAACTTGGCAAAAAAACAAAATTGCGGTGGTTTAAACCGAAATTGGACTATTGTTTCAACCATGCCTTACCTCCAACAATGACTTCATTATAGTTGTTACACATTGTCTTTTGTTTTTTTGCATTGATCAGGAATCCATGTTGCCATGCAATATTGTCATCCTTCGTGGTGTGGTATTAAGAAGTAGGAACTAAAAAGCAACCTAAAAATCAAATTGGAAATCATTATGTTCAATGCCATAGTGAAACAATTATGATACTTCCAATATGTCAAATTGATAATATCCAAATTTTGCTAACACATGTTCAGTTCCCAACAGGGGAGCATCAGCGGTGGTGACAATGTTCTTCTTGATATTGTGGGTTGAGTAATAATTTGCTTGTGTCCTTAACGAAACATCCTGAAGGGAAAAGTTTTGCTTCTACTGTTGCAGGCGTTTTTTAAATACGGACACATTCAGTAGGCTGAGATTCAGTCAAGGTTTTGCATCCAACAATCTCAACAGCTTCTTGCTTTGTGCAATACAAGAGTTCAACTACACATTCAGTAGGCTGAGAGAAAAGTATTCCCTATAAAACAACACACACTCGTTTGGATTGTATTCGAAAAATGCCAAATACAACCAACTAACAACAAAAGAATGGATACAACCCACATTTACTTTTCTTCTTTTTCTGATAGAGTAACAGACAAGGGCCAGAAAGCAAAGATGTCAAGCTATACATGAATACATGAAATGCAGTTAAATAGACCCCATAAGGAGGCCATGAATTTACATAGTACCAGAATGCGAAAAACAAAGACACTGGCCACTGCATACAATTGGATCCCACAAAAGTGCCAGGCACGAACAAAGTATGTATATCTGTCCACCCTTGCTCAGAAGTATGCTAACAATTTTGACAACCTCGGTTTCCATGAAAATGACATATTCCAGTGTTCACAATGATGCCTACCTCTTCTTATTAGGTGATTCAAGGGAGTAAATTTGGAACTAGAACTGACTTTTTAAAACAAAAGAAAACCAAACCAAATACAATTCAATATAGATTCAGTATCTAAGGCAAAAGCCAAACCGTAAAGTACTAAATTACTTATTCCCTAACCAAACCATGTATAGTGATTTTAAGTAGAACATACCAATATATATATATATTATAAATATGGTCTATTAAACTGTATAAACTCCAAATAGAACAAGAAACTGTTTATGAATCCAACAGAAGTGTACTGAAACGAAACCTACTCAACACACTTTTTGTAAATGAATATGCGTGGGTTGGGAGGAGGAGGGGGTTGTGGGTTAGGCTCAATGGGCATGGTTGGAAAGGATAAATGTCAGCGGAGGGAGGGGTTGGAGGACTGGGACAGGGGGAGACAAGGGGCGCCATTGACAATAGGCAAGACGGAAGAAGTCCGAGAAGTTAGATAGGGTGTTTGAGAGAGAAAGAAAGGAGGGAGGGGGGAGCAACAATAATCTTGCAGGAACCTTCTGCTGGAGTGAGAATTGCAGGGGCGACAAGGCCAACATGATATTCTTCTTTGAGGTGGATGACAAGGGTACAGATGCCAATGGAGCATCTATAACTAGTGCTTTAGTCAAAGACACATCGATGTCTCCCAAGGTAGAATTGAGTTCTTCAGAGGGAGAGCTGTAAATTGAAATTGCAATAGATCCTAGGAGATAATTAATAGCAATATGGTCTTCCTCAAGGAGAGTAAAGGCCGGTGACTCAGTGGTGTCACAACCTACAAAGAGATAAAAAACTTGTATCGGGGGAATCTGGCAGCAGGGGCGGTGCAATCTGGAATTTGATTGACCTCAGCACTTTCCAGTAAACTGTTGCAGTCCAACATTCTGTACAGTACGGTAGAGGGTTGTTTTTAGGGATACGTAGGGAGTCAGCTGAAGAGATAAGGCCCTATGGAGCAATGTCAGGGGGTAGCAGCTAACCATAAGCAATGGTAGAGTGGCCATGCATTGTTTCTAGCGATGGACAATGACTCTGCTGGCATTAACGGTGTCAGTGGCTTCCCCTACTGCACTCTCCGATAGGGAAGGGGTGACAAATAGGCGGGAGATTCCGAGTGGGTCTACAGCAGTGAAGGGAGTGGTTCAGGGGAGGTACGGGGGAGGGATTAAAGGATTTTACGGGAGGAATGGTTTGTAGTGGCATCAGGGGCCAAGGGACTAGGGAGGAACAGTTAATTGCCAGGCTTTACTAGAGCAAGCAAAAGCGGGGTGGATAAAAGACTTAATAGTAACGACAATGGGGAGGAAGGTTTTCAAAAAGGAATTCTTGGTTGAAGCTCCAACCTTCTTTTTCCTAAATAAGAATAGAGGGAGGCAAAAGTGAGGCGGCAAAGGCTTCCATACTAATTCTCACATACAACAACTTGGGTGGAGCTAATTGTGGCTTTGTGGGAGTGAAATAGAAAATTTTAGACTAATTCAATCACAAGTCGTAGTCAATTAGGAGGTCTAAAAACCACAAACAAATTATATTTGTGAACATTGTAATCGACTCAACAAAAGACACTGTCAACTGCTTAAACTTAGGTAAAAAACTGAAATCCACATAAAAGAAAACAATGCAAAAATTCATTAACACACGTATCTCGAATCACACTCGAGAAAAGTAGAAGAACCTCTACAACCTAACAAACTAACATAGACACAAAAGTAACCACTTCTATATTTTGAGAAACCACAGCAGCCGGAAGTGAACAATTTCAAATGAACAAAAAAAAAGTAAGAAGAAGCAAAATTCGCACTGAAACAGCAAAGGAAATAGAACTTGTTAGGGATAAATTCGCATCTGAACCCGGACCAGAGCAAACCGCTAGAGCTGTTGCCTAGGCGGACGGCTGATTCTGAATGTTGGGGCTTTACATTTTGAAATTAAACACAACTTTGGTTTGTCTTCTCCGCCGCGTCAACCTGCTGCTTCTCGAGCTTCTCCGCTCTTCCCAAGATATTGACAACGATCGAAGCCTCAAGGACTTGGAGAAGTTCGAGAAGCAGCAGGTTGAGGAACAATAAGAAGCAGAGGAGAAGATGAACCGAATTCCTATTTCATTTCAACATCAAGATATTGAGAGCAAAAAAATTCAGATAGGTGTCCAAGACAGGTGTTCACATTTTTTACCACCTTAGTAACTTAAAGAAAGCCCTCATGCATCCTACTGACTAGTTCCTAACCCTGGATGATACAGCTCTATTTCACTCAAATATTCTACCGACTTGTGAAGCCTGATAAGTTTTCTATTCTTTGGTGGAAGGACACCAAATAATAGCATAGCAGGGAGCAATACAAAGGTGAAAACAAATCCTAAAGATTGCAAAGAGAAGTGAACCACATTCCTTCAACAACATGGTTAAACAAGACACCACATTAAAGAAGAAGAAGAAAAATATCACAAAAGTAAGAGATCTTGGAATACAATATATAACAACTACTACTTGACAAAACGGGTTTGATCACTATCAACTCATATTTAAACATCTGGAGAATGATGGCAATCTGAAGAGTGGTAGGAAAGGGCTCTCATCAAAAGGCTGGCACCATAAAATTTTATTCATAGAAACAACCTAACCATGTGCATCTAGCATACAAAATAGAATTGGCAGCAAATCTCTCAGGTATCTCAGTATAAGCCGATCAGGCTTCTTTCTAAAGGGACCACAATGATGCTCCATTTAAGATGATGCAGAAAATTATCACTGAAAAGGTAATCTGTACTTTCGAACACTTTAAGTTGGCTAATCACATTCAACATGCAAAGCCATCATCGGCAGCATAAAACTTCATCAATAATACCAACTCAAACTATCAATTTCTTTTTCTCATTAACACTACCAACTTAAAAAGAAAAACAATATGTAATCATTAAAGTAATGGTTAACTAAAGGAAGGCTGTCATTCCAACATCAATACCCATAAGCTCATTGAAACCCAAAATAGCATTACTCCATACAACAAACAAAATGGTCCAACACAATTTTGAGTGTGTGGAAGAGCATCATATGATTAGTTTTTTTAAATCTTACAAATGAATAAAACAATAAAACAAAAAATCAACAACAAACTAAGCCTTATCCCAACTAAATGGGGCCAGCTACATGGATCCTTTCAAAACCAAATAGGGAAAACCTAGGTCCACAGAAAGGGAAATTTTGATGCAGAAGGAGTTTTAATGATGTCAAGGAGACAATGTTCTCACGTTGTACATGTGACAACTTATTGCGTGAACTCAATATTATGAAAAAGAAAGAAAACTACATAATCCCAAATGAGGTAACCTTACTGCAGCCTTAAACCTTAAAGAAGATAGAAGTGATTTTTAGAATGGTAACCTTACTTGAACTTCACCAAATCGAAGCTTAGAAACGAAGAATCGCAGAGGCGAGACGAGACAATCTCAGCCCTAGATTTCTCAAAATCGAAGCTGGAGCTTCTCCTCTTCTTCTTCGTTCTCAACTGACACTTCTTCTCCTCTGCTTCTTCTTCTTCTTCGTTCTCAACTAACGACGCCCTTACAGCTTTGCTAACAGATCCTTCGATTTCTTCTCCAGCTTGGTACGGTTGCTTCAGATTAGCCAAAAACGAAAACACAAAGGGGTCTTCTTCTTCTTCTCTCCTTCGATTTCTTCTCCAGCTTGGTAAGGTTGCTTCAGATTAGCCAAAAACGAAAACACAAATGAAAATCAAATGGGCGGGGTGGTTTAGAACAGGGGTTTGTTTTATTTTCAAAACAATTTGAACTGGTTGTATATACGGTTACTATACAACCGTATATACGTATAGGCTGGTTTTGTAATACACCATTAATAAGATATACTAAACCCAGTCGAACCGCCCAGATGGACCGGTTGGTTTGCATCAGACCGAACCGAACTCTGTTCACACACTTAATGAGGTGGGTAATGATTTTTTTGGATTTTTTAATGGGGAGGATGATCCCAGCCGTTCGATTAGATCGGACGGCTGGCTCCACCGTAGTGTGCATTTATTACGCACTACAGAAGCAAAATTGGAAATTGGTAGTGAAAGATTGGATTTTTATTGCCTCCAGTTGTGTCAGGCTACAGTTTCCTCCTGTAAGCCTTAGATCTTTGACGCGTGTATTATCCTAATCCTAAGGTAAAATTTCAACCATCAACCTAACTTTATCCAAGGTTACCGTCTTCCAACCCATGTCTTCCTACTCAGGTTTCTCCATCTTCAACTCCAGCCAATGATTTCATGGCTTTAGAGGCTAATCTTTCCTTCTCCTTGACAATCAACATTTTTACACCCTATGAATCAACCAGCACCAAGTATTTACCTTTTCCCTTCATTATTAAAGTCCAGGAACAGAGAAATTGAAAACAAAAACGGAAGAGAAGATTAATAAGAGGAAGACAACAGGTTTAAGAAAGCAAAAACAGGGTTTGAGCCATACAAGAACAGAGAAATTGAAAATAAACAGTGGATGGAAGAGAAGATTAATAGGAGCTTATTTTATGGGGCTGGAAAACGCGTGACCTTATTTTATAAGATGGAGATTTGAACACATTGTCTACATTGAGAATCGTGAATGGATTCACAAGTTTAGTATGGACAAGGAAGTGAAGCGAGGGATTGAGCGATCACTGAAGCGAAGTGATCGGTCTTAGATCTGCTTCTTAGATCTCTGTTCTTCTTCTTCTCAGATCTGGGTTCGATTTGCGGTTTCTTATTTGAGTTTTTGGTATGTTTCAAATTCTTCGGTTTCTGGTGTTCAAAGCCTATTTTTTGGGTTCAGATTTGGTGTGCTTCTGCGGTTTGTTACAGATATCTTCGATTTGGTTTTCTGCACTTCAAGTTCCAAGCCTTTAGATCAGTTTTTCAGTTTGTGCACTCCTTGATTTGTGACTTTTGATTAGAGAATTCCCAAAACCCTTCTTCCAAACTAAGAAGAGAAACCAATACCTCTATTTTTGTCGCAATCTTTAATGTTCCTTTCTCTTTCAGGTCTTCTAACACTACTAGCAAACATGAGAAAGAAAGAAGACGAAAGACTCAAGGCGAGAGTTGGATGACAGAAGAGAGAAAATTATGACAGTGTAATCGGTGTCGAGTTGTAGACTTGCAGGTAAATAAAGAGTATGAAAAAATTGCTGAGTTGAAAGACGGTAACCTTGGTTAGAAAGGGTTAAGTGGGTAATTGAATTTCTACCTTACGATTAAAATAACACAAGCGTCAAAGATCCAAGGGCATATAGGAGGAACTGGAGCCTGACACAAATTGGAGCGGACAAAAATCCGTGAAAGATTAGGGCATGCAAACTGCAAAGCAACTTCTGGTGTCCGATTAGAGGAGCAAACACAATCAGTTTCTGCACAAGAATCCTTAGAAATGATGGTGAGAATTTTGAGTAGTTGTCCCGACCACATGTCATACCTTGTAGTGGTCAAGGAAAATCAGTGATGAGTGCTCAAGCCAAGCTCAAGGATGATAGGAAGTGATGGGTCGATGGTTTGACCCCTAAGGAATATAAGGCCAAGCAAGCGAAAGACCCTTTGCTTGATCACATGGAGTTTGACCCAAACAAGTCTGATCCCTGAGTTTAGGATTTCAGAGATGATAGAGTAGAGGCTAAATTATCTTCAAATAAAGGTATGAGATCACAGAAGATTACATCACTTGAGTCCCTTACTGGACTGAGCAAGCCAATGAGTGTCAACCAGAAGAGTTTGTTATGTATGAAGATTCTCTCAAGTGTACTTCATCTTCCCATCCATCATTTGTTTGCGAAATTCTATTTCATATAGGAATGTATTCGGGCATGTTGGCCCCGAATAGTTGGCGCAACCTCATTTTCTTCTGGGGCTCCTATCAATAAGAGATTGTGATTGCCCGACCATCCCTAGCCTAATTCCTTCATTTTCTTCGTGGCTAATAAGATGGAGCAAAGTGGTTGGTTCCACTTGTCTAAAAGACCGTCCATATTAGTCCGGGTGGAACATGAACTTTGTAGAAAATGGAAACCTCCTGCCAAAGGATTGCATCCCAAGTTCTTTTATGTTCGTCCATTGATTACTCCACCTTTTCCGACCTCCTGTAATTGAGGACTTGCCAAGGAGTCAAACGACCCTCCACTTCTTAGCCCCCCAGAGAATGAAGCAAAATAGAAAGTCCTTCAAATTCCAATGGAGGACAAGAATCTTTGTGCAGTGAAGGGCTTACTGCTCGGACTACCAAGAGATCCTTAGTCTTTGGGGGTTCTTACCTTGTAAATTGGTGCAACTTTTGAATCATATTTTTTATTTGTCAATTGTCATTGTTCATGATCTAACCTCTAGTCCCTTTCTCCCGGCCCTTTTGTTCATGGTACAGTGCTTCAGAGCCCAGCTACCTATGCTTAAGCTACCTTAGCAAAAATTAAGGAGGTCAAAGACAAGCACCCAACTAAGCCAAATAATCAAGGGCTTCAAAGGGAACGGCTTCTTCATCCACTGGTCACCCTCCTAAGGCCTCGAAATGGGGCAGCTCGAATAGAGAACCCACCAGGGAGCCTTTTCATTTAGAGGAAAGGTTCCAAATTAAGCGTTCAATGGCAAGTCAGTCTAAAGACGCTTCTTTTGATGCTCAGCTTCCTCAAGTACCCTCTCCAAGTTCCTCTGTTCCAGCCGCTCTGAGCCATTCAGGTCTGGCCAGAACTTCATCTTCTCGCCCAACTGTGCTCGTCCCCTCTTGGTCATTGACAGCAAAGTCCTCCGTGCTTTGCAACAACCAAAGTGGAACAACCATTGCAAAGGAGTGGCTGTTGAACATCTTCTTTCTGGCCAACCAAACTTTTATGGAATGTTGGACTCCCTTGAGGTGATATGACATTGCAACCAAGTAAGTGGTTCTTAAGCTATTATCCTTTATCTTTGCTTTATGAGTTCTTGACCCATATGTCTTTCATATTTGATAAGGAAAGAATAAATAAACTTAAACCAGTCCGGTTTAAACCCAGTCCGACCAGATCGGAATCAAATCAGTTCGGTTTGAGCCTAGTCCGACCAGCTCGGATCACGTTAGACCGACCAAGTCAAGGTCGGTCGAATAAGTACAAAGGCTGAATAACAAGGTAAATCTGAATAAGATTCTAGCCAAAGAAATAGTATTCAGTCACGACTCAACTACTCATGTTTGAGTAGGACTCAATGACTAAGAGTCAGATCACAACCTAACTAAGGTTTGAGTCTCACTCAAACTCAATAATAGAAAATCTATAAAAAGGTAAGGGAGCACAAGAGAAAGGTACGCTGAATAGAATGATCACTATTCGTATTATTATTGTTCATTACTTTCTTGCCTTCCTTAGTCGGATTTCTAACTAGATCGTCGGAGGTGAAAACTCGACCTCCACGGTCGAGCTCATCTGTGCAGGTTTAACCGGCTGAAGGGACGAACATGATTGTGCAGCAACAATTGGTGCCGTCTGTGGGAATCTTGATCAAAAAGCCATCTTGTAAATCAGATTAAGAATGTTAATCCTCCCTCGTGAGGTAAACTGTCTTCAAATTCTCTTCTCTTTGATTAAAATAATCATTATTATTTTTATTGAATTTGAGGAGTTATTCCAAATCGAGATTGCCAAACGAATTAATCGGAGTTTTATGGTAACTCACTCAATTCTCTGAGATTGGATCACTTCACCGAGAGCATTGGTTTTGTAAAATTACATTACCGAGCAAGGTCCAAATCACGTGCCATGAATTGTTACCTTTCGGATTTATGGGAATGTCCGAATCACTGAGTGCATTAGTTTTGCATGATTATTTTACCTAACCATGTCATTTGCTCACAATAACGTGCATGATTGAGATTCAATTATATATTCTCTATTTTGTCTTTTTGCCAAAGCATGTTCAATAAAGTGATATGCACAAAGTATGATTACAATCAGATTTCTATAATGCAAGTTGTGGGTCTTCTTAGCTACAATGCTTTTAATATTCCTGCAACCAATTAGCCGGAATTGAATCTGGTGGTGTTGAGCCCGTCTATATCATGTTTGCTCATCCATAACCTTCAAGGCCGCTTCAGTGGGCATACCGGCCGGTGGCTACATAGTGATGTCTAGACTCTGCAACAGCTGCATCATTATAAACAGCAGCAATCTTTGCAATTGTTTGAAGATTTGCATCCATGCCACCCGTTGGCCAATCATGAATCCTCCCAGCAAATGGGTTATATGTGGTTCCTTCAACTTTGAAGGTTCTAGTTATATCTGCATTAGACCTCATTGTACCGGTCTTATCGGAACAAATCACAATTGTACAACCTGGGGTTTCAACACTTGGCAGCTTCCTCACAAGCGTTCTTCTGCCCCATCTTGTGCGTCCCAAGAGCCAGGAAAATTGTGATAACTGCAGCGATTACACGGGCACAGCTTTGAACATGGCTTCTCTTGAAGATATTCTTCAAGCAAATAGTTGATTTCAACGGAGCTGATACAACACGAAAAAAACAACCTTTGTTATAGTTGTTGTATTTTTTTTTTTTTTAAGAGAAAAACCAAGTTTTGTTGTAGTAGGAGGAGTGCAGGGAGAAAAAGGTTGTGTGCGGGGGGGGCGGCGCGGGGAAAAAAAATTAGGGGGGGGGGGGAGAACCAAACCCACCCCGGCTGTATCCTCCGCTGGGGCCCCCGCTGCGCGTGCGCCTCGTCCGGCCCAGCGACGCCGGGGGGGGCGGCCGGGGTGTGGGGGGGGGGGGGCGGGGCCGCGGGGTGGTTGGTGGAAGTAAATTACAAGCCGCGGTCCCTACAGGCCCCCGGGAAAGAAAGAAAGAAGAAAGGGAGAAGAGGGAAAGGGGAGGGAGAGTTGTAGAATTGAAAATATATAAAAAGAAAAGAACCCCCCCTCTCGGATAGTATTCTTTTTGATCGATTGATCCGTCCCTCACCTTGTATGGTAGTGAGGTTTATATAGAGTGTATCTTCGAATCTCCTTCGTTGGATGCACTTGAGCCTTCTTCGGGTAGTCGTTGGATCTTATCAATAAGATCCGTTGAGCGATAGACTTCTACTAGTTTGGGCTAGTAGAGGACTCTGAGATAACCGTTAGGTTATGCGATAGTTATCCCTTTGATGATGATTATCCGCAGCCGTCGGTTTGAGTCTGCTTGTCATCGGGGTGATTACCCTAATCCATAAGTAAGATTAGGGCACGCTTACTGACAGAATAATCTTTCTTCTTGAGCAAGCCATCTTCCGGATCCGGTTCGCTCGGGAGCGGTCGGTTTTCTCCGTCTCGACCGGGGTCGAGGGTCGGACCAGGTATGAACCCGGTCAGATCATAAACTCTCCATATCACGAGCCCCCCGGACCAAGCGTTCGGTCGATCCCGAGGGCTTGGTTTTTAAGCGGGTTCGCCGTCGGGTGATGATCTCTGCGTGCTTCATTAAATGTCATATCACATTTAATGCGGTGGTCACTTTTCCTCTCGGCGTTGTGAGTGTAAGGCCACATGTCTTCGTTGCGGTTGATCTGTCGTGGCTCACGTCATCCAAGCGACGGTTTCCGAACGCCTATTTCGGATTCGTGAGTTCAAACTTTCAAAACGTCTTTGAATCTTGATCGTTGATTTTGAATCAATCTCGATCGTTCGGATTCCCGAACACTCGTGCGGGAGTTTTAAAAGCGGTTCGTTGTCCTCGTAGGTTTCATTCTTCTGTCTGGAATTTGAACCTTTGTTGTTTGCTTCGCGCCTTCCTGCTCTCAAGCTTCCGTCTCCCTTGAATCGGTAAGTTTCTTGGTCTTTTCTTTTTGTAGTTCTTGAAGCGAGTAATGGCGGACGATAGGGCTTCTTTAGTACCCCATGTTGGTGATAGCGGTGATGCTTTTGCTTCTCCTGCTCCCGAACAGTCGGATAGTGATAACAAAACCCTAACCGTCCTGCGGCGGGAGTTCGCTGAAGTTTCTCAAAAGGTTTTGAAAGAAAAACCGAAACTTCCCCTGTCCTTGTCGAGTCTGGATCTTCCAAGATCGTTGATTCTTCTAGGCAACCTCAAACCTCCGGGTCCAATGGTGGGCACTGGCTCTGTTCCTTCCATTTATAATGGAGAAACCCTTCTTTCGGCTGTCCAAGATTTTGACCTTCCTTCCTCATATCGGGTTAGGGCTCCCCACCACGATGAGAGGGTTGATTCATCCCTTTCGGGTGAATTTTCTCTGTACATAGATGCCTTTGGAAAGCGGGGTTCGCTTTCCCTTTTTTAATCCTTTATTCTCCATGAGTTTTGAATCATTGGAACATTTGTCCCAGGAGTGCTCCTCCCCAATAGCTGGCGTCTCATCGTCGGCTTCTTGGGTTTGTGTTTTGAGCTTGGCATCACGCCATCTCTTTCTCTTTTTGTACATTTTCATGTTCTTTCTATCTCCCATCCTCCCGGATGGGTCTTTCTTTCCAAACGCAATAAGGCTGAACTTGATTGGAGGGGCAGCATCCTTGTCAAAGGAACTTGCCCTTCTAACCACAAAAGATGGCGCGAACGATA
This sequence comes from Hakea prostrata, assembly GCF_041222555.1. NCBI lineage: Eukaryota > Viridiplantae > Streptophyta > Magnoliopsida > Proteales > Proteaceae > Hakea > Hakea prostrata. The sequence goes on from NW_028291257.1 coordinate 100,751, forward strand.
CTTTTTACGTCGAGCGCCTCCATCAGATCTTAACTTCCCGACCCACTGGAGGAGGTTTACTTCTTCGTCCGAAAGTAACCGGGGCCTTCCCTTATCCAAAGAAGACGAGGCGGCCATCGGGAAGATCAAATCCATTCCGTGGTATCAAGAGATACATGGATATGAAATGGAGTATAACTCCATCCTTGATCTTGGGGCTTGGCTCATTGTGAGCTTCTAACCATCATCCTTTGATTTGGTGAAGTGATATGTCTTGAATTCTCGATTCTTGTCCTTCTTCTTTGCGGTGCCTCCCCGGAGCAGAACCACTGAAGCCTGCGGGTGAAGGCCGCTAGGGCCGTTGTGACAGCCGAGCAACGATCGCCCGGGGTCTTGACTGCAGGTCAAGAGGCTTCTCTTCCCTCTCCCGACCCCTCTTACGGGGGTATCGGGAATATCGGGCACTGTGGCTGATGCTTCGGGTAAAGGGAAGAAACCAATGGTGGAGAGGGCTAACGTCTCCTCCTCCGTCCGAACCAAGAGGAGGCATGACACAATTGATGCTCCCTCCAACAAAAAATCCAAAGCTCGACGGATGGTGAGGAGATCTTCATCCCCCGGTGGACCACGAAGATGACCGACGGGGGTCACTCGGGATCTGAGAAAGCTGCGGAGTGGAGCTCTCTCGGTCTTGCTCCTTCGATCGCCGGGAGTTTGAAGCCCTGGATGACACCTCCCTTGTTAGTCAATCTACAAGGTAACGGTCTTCTTGCTTACTTATGTTTTCATAATTTCTTATGACTTCTTCGATATCTTCCGTCTTCCCGGGGAATCTTTGTGTTGAGCTTTTATCAACACATGGAAGCATTGAGCCGGGTTGGTCGCACCGACTCCTTCTTTGCAAACTTGTGAAGAGAAATTGGCCAAGGCCAATTCCGAAATAGACCAGCTTTGCTGCGGCTACCGTGGAGCTGCGGAAAAAGCATGAGGAAGAAGTGATCTCCCTCAAGGAAGCTCTTGAAGCTTCGAGAATTCGTGTCTCTGCTGCCCGGCGCGAGGCCGGGAAGCAAAAGGCGGCTGCCACGTTGTTTGGTGACAGCCTTGAAATCAAAAGTAGGGATCTCGAAGAACATCCGAAGTTGGCAATCCCTAGCAAGCTTTGAGCATATAAAGCCGGACCTTCGGAAGGAGTGCATTCGGAAATACCGAACAGCGTACCTTTCTCCGAATTGCTAGGTTTCTACAACATTCGGGCTTATCGCATGGGGGCGGAACGACGTTTGGGAGCAGATCCTTGGAACGATCCACGACTCGACCTTGCTCCTTTTCGTGAGGTATGCCACCCGAGAGGTCTTCGGGAAAGTTGGTATGGATCTCCCGGCTGGGCTCGGGGAGTAGATGATCCTTTTCCAGCTGACCCTCAATATGAGGCATATCTAGATGACGAGCCGGCACTTCCGGAGGAGAAATCACAAGCCGAGTCTCAAGTTGTTGCTTGTAGAGGATTCAGCCGATGCCACTCTTGAGGAAGGCTCTTCTCATGGTCTGAGAAAAGTCCTCCCGACCGGGGGTCCCTCGGGCAACAATGAAGAAAAGGCTTAGGGAGTTGTTCTTTTGTAAAGATGTACCCTCAATTTAATGAATAGACATTTCTTTATTCATGTTGGCCTCAAAATTTCCCCGTCTCCTGCCCGAAGTATTGCCTTGAATATCAAAGTATTAATGATAAAACTTATCACTTAACTTTTCATTCCTCGCCGAATAATGATCTTATAGAAATATTGTGAAGATGCGTTTCGGGAAGATGCGTTAATCTTCCCCACTACTTCATTTATTGCAAAGTCCGCACGTTTCCCTTCTGCGAAGTTCAAACGTTTTCTGCTTTTGTGTACCATTCTTGTTTCCAATGAATCGGAAATACATCCATTATTTTAATGGCGGTGCGACGATTGGAGGTTTTCTCTGCATCGGTGCTCGCTTCCACATGTTTCCATGTGGCATCCCTTCGACCGTTGATCTTGCTTTTTGCGGATTTCGAAGCGTCGTTTCGATACGGGTCGTCGGTTGTCCTTAGCCTTCAACCGTCGTCTTATACCTGAGGCTATTTAAAGCCTTCGTGGGTACTCTCCATCTATCACGACTACGCAAGATAGATTTGCTAAAGTGCCAAAGCAACCTTTCGTCCTTCGGCACTGCTTCCGTATTCCTCGTACTCCAACGACAGCTCTATCCATTTACGAACAAGTGAGTTTTTGATTTCTCATCTCTTTCCCCTCTTCCCCCGAAGTAAACTGCACGGTAGTTATACTTGGGGTTTAGTTTGTTGGTGCAGTCGGAAGCTTTAGAAAACTAGGGTTTCCCCATTGTTCTTTGTCGTTTATTTCTGTACTGATACGGCTGTTTTTTTTTGTTGTTTTGCATAGTGGCTCCCAAGATCAACCCGAACTTTATCAGAGCAAAATCTCGTAAGAATAGCGTTCCGTCGGTGGTGGTTGGGGCCAGTGCGGTGGTTTCAGCTAGTGAATCCTCCAAGCGTAAGGCGACTGCTGGCGGTGAATCTTCAAGTCAGATTCCTGCAGCTTCTGTTGATGCCGTCCCTGCGCCTCCTTTGCCCGAAGTGACCGCTCGTCTTTCCCAGGAAGATCTTGATCACTCCGTTGCCGATGGTGCTGCCGGCAATCCTGCTGGTGAGCTTTGTTGGTGCACCCCCGAAGAAGACTCTTCGGGCATCCGAGGCAACTATGTTGGCGTACGATGAAGGTGTGGTCCCGGCGAGTGCTGCTCCTATTTCTAACTCCAGTGCTTGTTTGGCATCCTCCTCCTCTCCTTCTGAGTTGGAGGATTTTGCCACCAGGAAGCGCCGTCGGGTGACAAGTGATGAAGCTCAGCCTTTGCTTGGTGTAGTTCATCCTTCTCATCCTTCGCCTGAATTAGTGTCAAACGAGTTTGACAAAGCGTTGGAATGGTGTCTTGCTGCTCGAATGACTTACGAGAGCGCGGTTCTTTCCAAACTTCCGGATGAAGTCTTTACGAAGTCACTTGGTGATGTAAGTCTTTCTTCATTATCCTCGATTTTGAAAAATTACTTTTCTGCTCCTCGCTAACTCGAAAGTTGTTTGCGGGAGTCTTCTTTGGTAACTTCCACAACCAAGTGGAAGCGGTTACTAGACTCGGTGGGTTGAGCAATGAAGTTTCTAGGCTTCGGGAAATCTACGAAGCTAAAGATGTTGAGATTGCTCGCCTTCGGAATCTAGCTTGGGAGGTGGCGGGGAGAAAAGAATTCGATGATTGGTCGTCTTCGGTCGGACTTGGATGATGCCGGGGAGAAGATCCGGCGGCTGGAGCGGACGGTTGGAAAGTCGGGAGCTAAAGGATCTGAAACATTACCCGAAAGGCAAGTTGTCGTTCCTTTGCCGAATCCCTTCCAAGCGATGTTCGCGAGAGCTGCGTCTTCAAGTATTTACACGGTAAGCCTTTTGTTGATATGCTGAATGCTTATAACTTGCGGGCGTACCGGGATGGTGAGAACGAAGTATGGGAATCAATATTAAGGAAAGATCCTCATTTTGATACGACTCCCTATGGTCTTTGTTTGCCATCTGAAGTATTTACCGACACAGGTATTCCTCCTCCCAGTTGGACCAAGGATAAGATTGATCCTCCACCTTCCGATCCAGATATTATGCAATATCCTGGAAGATTCTCTGTTTATTCTCCGTTGGAAGAAGTCAATTATGACGAGCTTGTGCCGAATGCGAGTTTGGTCGAGGACCATTCTTCTCTGGACAATTTGGACAAAGAGTATGAAATTGCGGAGGATTTTTACTGAATATCGAAATATTTTTGTAATCCTCATTTCTTCTCTTCTTTTCCTTGACTCCCCACCAATGGTTGACTCATATGTTTGTTCTAGCAAAGTCGCGTCGATCTTGTATAACTTGTTAACGAGTCCTGTAATGACTTTCTTCTTTGATCAAAGATTGTATCCAGCTCTTGTAATTATTTTGATCTTTGGCCTCTTTGGATCTTCGAAGAAATAAGAAATTACTTTATCTTTGAACTTTGCTAGCCACTTGAATCGCCGTTGCATTAGGTCTTAGTTATGCCGAAACAATGCCTTTACTTAAGGATTCCGGACATCCGGAGAAATACAATAAGTCGAGAAGGAACTCACTCGGGTTTTAAACCGATGCCTTATACTTAAGGATTTCCGGAGAAATACAATAAGTACGAGAAGGAACTCACTCGGGTTTTAAACCGTGCCTTATACTAAGGATTTCCGGAGAAATACAATAAGTCGAGAAGGAACTCACTCGGGTTTTAAACCGATGCCTTATACTTAAGGATAATTCAAAAATTCAATAAGTCTCGAAGGAACTCACTCGGGTATCAAACCGACGCCTTGCAAAAGGAACTCACTCGGATTTTCATCCGATGCCCCGACTTAAGAAAGTTTGAAAAATTTTCCATAAGCGTTGAAGTGTTGAAGGACCCACACGAATTTTCATCCGATGCCTTATAGTTGGATCTTGTTCTTGAATGTGGTGTATGATGCCCCCCAATCAAAAGATAGTTTGTTGAAAACCAAAAATTGCATTGATTGAGTTGAAAATGATTACATCACGAACAAAATCGAAATCATCCTCAAGGATAAAACTTTTTGAGATGCCTAGCATTCCACGACGATCCAACTCTTTACGGGAATCAATGTTCTTCAGCTTGTAAGCTCTGAACCGACCGGTTTCACAACCATATAGGGTCCTTCCCGGGGAAGGGTCCAACTTTCTTTGGTGACGCGGGTCGGAAGCTAGGGTGTTTCTCAACACCAAATCTCCGGCTAAGTACCGACGATTCTTCACTCGAGTATTATAATGAGACGCTATCCTTCTTTGATAATGTTGAGTTCGTGCTATTGCCTTTGCCGAACTTCGTCCAACAAATCAAGACTATCAAGCAGTCCTTGTTCATTTGCTTTTTCCTCGAACTCACGATCCCGTAACGTCCCCGCCATTATCTCCACAGGTGCCAATGCTTCGGATCCATATGCCAACTTTGAATGGAGTTTCTCCTGTAGGTGTTCGAACCGTAGTTCTATAAGCCCACAGTACATTATGTAGTTCTTCGACCCAAGAAGCTTTGTCGGCTTCGAGTCTTCTCTTTATTCCTTCCGGTAGCGTTCGGTTAGTAACCTCTACCTGGCCATTGCTTTGGGGGTATGCCACGAGGACATACGATGCTCGATCATATATGTTCCTGAGAATTGCTCAAATTGTGGACGGTCGAGCTGAGTACCATGGTCGGTGACAATTATCTTTGGAATCCCAAAGCGATATATGATTGATTCAAGCACAAATTTCTCCACTTTTTTCTCGGTAATTGTCGCCGGAGTGCAGCTTCTACCCATTTTGTGAAGTAATCAATTGCTACTATCGGATATTCCCGTCCGCTTCGATGCCTTGGTGAATTTGCCCATGATATCAATTCCCCACATTGCAAAGGGAATGGGATTTAGAATTGAAGTCATAATTTCCGCCGGGCGCTCCGATCTTGTAGCATGAATTTGTGAGTTACTACATCGACGAACGTAGTCCATAGCAGCCTCTTGGATCTTAGGCCAATATAACCCAAGTCTTAGAATTTTGTGGGCCGAGGGCTCTGCCACCCATGTGAGCGCCACAAATTCCTTCATGAACCTCGGCCAAAGCTGATTTTGCTCCTTCGGGGCCTATACATCTCATAAGGGGTCCAGCATAAGATCTTTTGTATAGTCTCCCATTACGAATGACAAATCTAGCTGATCGAATCTTGATCAACCTTGCCTCTCTTGGATCCTCGGGTAACTTGTCATCTCTTAGATATTCGATTATTGGATCCATCCGGCAACGTTACTGCTTCAATATAAGAAATTTCTTTCTCATGATAACTTGGAAAAGTTACCTCTTCAATGTAGACCGAAGGGTCTAGATTCTTTTCCTTGGCATTGGCTAGTCGGGATAGCTCATCTGCCACTTTGAATTTTCATTCCTCGAAATCCGAGATATCTTCAAATTCCGAAATTGGTTCTGAAATGCCTGCACTATCTCCCGATATTTTTGCAAGCGTGGTTCTTTAATGCCATACTCCCCCTGGACTTGGTTGACTATAAGTGAGAGTCACTATAAATAGTAACATCTGCAATAGCTAATGCCTTTGACAACCGAAGTCCTGCTATCGGGGCCTCATATTCCGCTTCGTTATTACTTGCATCAAATGCGAATCTCAAAGCATATCGAATAATAAATCTGCTGGACTTTTTAATAGAATTCCAGCGCCTGCTCCATCTTTATTACTCGAACCATCCACATATACCTCCCAAGTGGTTGGTATAATGGGATCCTCAATGGTGGGTTCCCTTTGGTGCGGTAGTTTCTACTACAAAGTCGGCTAATGCACGAGCCTTGATTGCGGTTCCGGGCTTAAAACTCACTTGGAACTCACTTAGCTCAACCGACCGGGATACCATCCTTCCGGACAAATCGGGTTTGTTAAGAACTTTACTAAGAGGAAAAGTTGTAAATACCTCAATTGGATGAGCTTTGAAAATATGGCCTTAGCTTCTGGCGGCCATCATGAGAGCAGAGCACTGCTTCTCAATCTGCGAATATCTCGTCTCCGCATCTAGCAACACGTGGCTTACATAGTAAATCGGCCCTTTGTTTCTTATCTTTCTCCCGAACAAATCTTGCCTTGACCGCCGAAAGGGATGTCGCTAGATATAGCTGTAATATTTCCCCCTTCTCTGGCAGTGCCGGACGGGATCGGTGGTTGTCCAAGTGCTTCTTTTAATTCCTCGAAAGCTTTACGGCACTCTTCGATCCACTTTGCTTCCTTACTGCCCTTCGGGTCTTTAAGTGCCTTGAAGAAAGGCAAACATTTTTCTCCAGGACTTGGAGATAAATCGATTTAAGGCGACAACTCTCCTGTCAAACATTGTACATCCCGAACGGTTTTGGGAGCCTCCATATCAATCGAGCTTGTATTTTGGCGGGATTTGCCTCAATTCCCCTCTGTGATACCATGAAACCCAAGAATTTGCCCGAGGAGACTCCAAAGGCACATTTTTCGGGGTTCAACTTCATTTGATGTTTCCTCGATCTTGAGAAAACCTCGATCAAATCTGCAATGTGATTTGCTTTTGTAAAGCTTTTCACCAGCATGTCGTCAACATATGCTTCAACATTCTTTCCTATCGGCTCTTTGAAAATCTTGTTGACGGCCCTCGATATGTTGCTCCTGCATTCTTGAGGCCAAAAGGCATGACCTTGTAATAATAGCTTTCACGATCAGTCATGAAAGCCGTATACTTCTCATCCTCCTTATTCATAAGGATCCGATTATACCTGAGTAGGCATCCATGAAACTTAAAGTTTCATATCCTGCGATAGCATCTATCAAGAGGTCAATCCGAGGCAGCAGGTAGCAATCTTTTGGGCAAGCTTTGTTTAGATCCGTGTAGTCTGTACACATCCTCCACTTCCCATTCGCCTTTTTCACCATCACCACGTTGGCCAACCAAGTTGGGCACTCGATTGGTTCTATGAAACCAGAATTCTTAAGTTTTTCAACTTCGTTCCGAACGGCTTCATACTTTTCAATAGAGAAATTTCTTCTTTTACGTATCCTTGGTTTCGCCTTAGGGTCTATCCGAGTTTGTGCTCTGCAATGGCCCGATCGATCCCCGGCATGTCCTCGGCAGACCATGCGAATACATCCTTATTCTGTTGAAGAAATAACTTCAACTCATCTTTAAACTCTTCCATTTGTTCGGACCCGACATAAGTAATCTTTTTCTCATCCTCGGTACACGGCTGGATTTGCTCTCCGATTTCTCCTTTGGTTCGGGCCTTTGCATCTCTGTCTCTTCCCGATCATCTCGAACTTCTATGGGGAGGGCGGTAACCTTCCTCGGACCCTCCTTGTCTTTTAAATAGGCAACATAACAACTGCCGAGAGATCTTCGAGTCGGAGGAGACTTGACCGATTCCCATATCAGATCGGGAATTTTATCTTCGAGTGCTTTGTCGAAACAATAGCACCTATCTTGGATAAAGATGGTCGCCCGAGAATCATATTATAGGCTGGTAGTTCTCGAACCACCAAAAAATTGATTCGGACAGTTGTTTCTTTAGGAAAACTTCCAATGGAAAGATCCAAGCTGAACCGATCCTTCCGCTCTCTGAGATGACCACTGCAAAGCCATATAGGTGTGTAGATGAAGGTTTCATCAAGTCTTGATCCACCTTCAATTTTTGATACACTTACGTAAGAAATTAGGTCAGCTGAGACCTGTATCAATCAATACTCTATGCACTTCCCGCCGTGCAATCTCTACCTTGATGACTATAGCATCATCATGAGGTAAACAAACATCTCTTTCGTCTTCTTCGCTAAAGGTGATAGAATCTTCACCATTCAGCTTCTTCCGCTTCTGCGCCTCTCCGGCTCCAACAAATTTGGATTTGGTTTTTAAACTCCGGAATGATTCGGGCTCTGGACCCCCGAAGATGGTAAGGATCGGTGACCGAGTAGCGGCTTCAATCACCTCCTTGCCTTTTTTGGACTTCGGGGCCTCCCTCGATCGTTACGAACTAACCGAACGATTCCTTTTAGGGGCAGCCGCCACGTGGCCCACGTGGCTCCTCCCTTCTCCTGCTAACAAAAGCTGGACGAGATGTCCCCGAGATATCAATCTCTCAATATCTGCCTTGGGATGACGACGAGTCATTAGTGTAATGACCATAGTCCTTGTGGAATCGGCAATACTTTTCCCGATCCTGCTTGCTCTCCGGGTTTCAAAAGAATTTTAGGCGGCCACTTCAAAATATTTTTTCTTTTGAGGATATTCAAAATATCGGCCCGAGGAGCATTCAATGGAGTGTACTCACTTCTACCGGGGGATCTTTGGCGCCAAGGTTGGGATCTTCCAACCCGATCGCGAACATTCTTCTTCTTTGGCTTACTGCTCGGGGAGCCTTTTGTTCCTTATTGGAGACTTTATTATCTCCTTGGCGCGCATCTAGAATCTCCATGACTTCAGCCTGCTTACGGCATCTCTGTACCAACTCGGCATAAGTCGTGGGTATATCCTGTAGTAATAACTCCGGGAGTTTCCGATTTGTGAGTCCTGTGAATAGAGCGGTTACGGCTACTGTTCATCCAAGTTTTCTATCTCCATCGTCACTTTGTTGAATCTTTTCGAAACTCTACGATCGATTCGTTCTTTCCTTGTTTGACGATAAACAAGGTTTCTTCCGTTTTCTTGACTGTATCCCACTCTGGAATCGCCCTATGAATTGGCGCGCCAATTCGTCAAAGTTACGATCCTTCCCGAGGGGAGGTTAGAAAACCACTTTTGTGCCGCTCGAGTTAGAGATGAACCGAAACCCCTGCATAAAATTTCATCGAGAATTACAGAAGCGCCATGGTGCATTGGTAATAGCCGATGTGAGCTGTTGGATCTCCGGAGCCATCGAATGTTGAGAAGGTAGGCAAGCGGAAGTTATGGGGAAACCGATATCCCGCAATTGGCTCGGCAAAAGGAGTCTTCCGAATGAGCCGAGTAAATATCCTCGATTATTCTTCCCTTAGCCAATTGCCCTAACTTCTCATTGATGTTGGCCAATTCTTGACCAATGCGGGTCGGGTGATCTTGACAATACGATCACGACCTCGATTAACACGATCATCACGTGCTACTCGATCATCACGAACAGCCCGTCCTTCACGAACGTTTCTCTCGTCACGAAGCTGCTCGATCATCGCGAACGGTTCTTCGACGGTGGGTGAGTGAGTTCTTACCCCTGTATCCAACCTTGTATTTGAATCGGTTGTACTCTCTTGCGGTCTGTCGAACCGATCGCCTCGCCTTGGTTGATCATCAATCCTCCGAAGTCCTCGGTCTCCTTCACGGAAATTCTGATCAACATTCCGGTCTTCAGCCATTCTTTTTGGTCACGTGGCAATGCACGTCTCCCTGAATCGTGTTGATCAGGTTCTTGTGGTAAAACCACTCGTCTGGTGAGCACGCGGAGTGCTTGGCTCACCTCCAAGAGTTGAATCTTTACCTGATCCAATTGATCTTGGATTGTATCGGGGAGGAAGATTACGTCCTCCCTGGCCATTATCCACCTCGATAGGATTTTGGCTTTCTTGGGGAATATCTGGATTATTCACCCCGGGTATCCGAACACCGGAATTGCGTTGTGCGGCGGCTGCTGCGGCTGCCAATCTAGTCACCATGGCTTTTTCAAGTCGTTCCCACAGACGGCGCCAAATGATGCGTCCAAAATCTGCTCAGCCCTTGGATCTCCACGTGATGTCCTGCAAAACGAAAGCGTCAGATGTGGCCCGACCGCTGGGGTCGGGAGTCCACCTCCGAAGGCTAAGTCGGTTGATGAACTTAATCACAAACGGCTCTACTAGAAGCCACGAGCTAATGAATGAAGAAACGGGAAAGGTGATCTAGATAGCGGGACGGCCGATAGTTTGGATCTATCGGTATGTATCCGAACTCTGAGTCTCGGATAGTATTCTTTTTGATCGATTGATCCGTCCCTCACCTTGTATGGTAGTGAGGTTTATATAGAGTGTACCTTCGAATCTCCTTCGTTGGATGCACTCGAGCCTTCTTCGGGTAGTCGTTGGATCTTATCAATAAGATCCGTTGAGCGATAGACTTCTACTAGTTTGGGCTAGTAGAGGACTCCTGAGATAACCGTTAGGTTATGCGATAGTTATCCCTTTGATGATGATTATCCGCAGCCGTCAGTTTGAGTCTGCTGTCATCAGGGTGATTACCCTAATCCATAAGTAAGATTAGGGCACGCGGCAGCCCCCGCGGGGCGGGGCCTCGGGGAAAAAACCTTTCTTCTTCGGCGGCCCCCCCCCCCCCCCCGCGGGGGGCGGGGGGGGGGGGGTCGCCCCCCCCCCCGGGGGTCGAGGGTCGGACCAGGTATGAACCCGGTCAGATCATAAACTCTCCATATCAATACCTCAAACAAATGTTTTACTAGTAAACGTTAGAGATCTGCTAATACAGAAGTGCAAAAAGAGAATCAGTTTTTATCCTATGAAAGTCATATCATATATATCCATTGGCATGTTGTTTTGGATCATCTCTCCTAAGATATTGTCGTGTGCAGCCATTCACAGAGCATTCATTCTTTCATCTTGTGTGCTCCTTTCATCTTGTGTGCTCCTTGAAGAAATTAACAATAACTTGTATCTTCTTCTGCATGTACTCTGTGTCCTCCTTGAAGAAATTAACAATAACTTTGTATCTTCTTCTGCATGTACTACTCCATCGTCGTAAATTAAATGAGAAAGTAACCCTCCCCTACAAATTACTTATCAATCAAAATCGGCATGCTTAAACACTTATTTTTGCAGGTTGATACTAGTTTAATGTTGCACAGGGCATCAAGATGTTTTTTTTGGTTTTCCAGTACAGCGGTGCTACAACTGATATGGATCCTTCTGAATCCAAACAGCATGTTCTACTCACTGCCCTTTTGCACGAGTGCTGTGATCTGGGAGCTCTTTTCTACTTAGAACCATCTAAGGGACGTTTATATTGGATTGGACTGAAGGATGGAGTTACTTCAATTAATTGAGTAAGAAAATGAGTAAAATTTTGGAAGGTTTATGCTCCTTTTGGTGCCTGAGGTTTGTGGAAGGTACAGAAGGGCTAAGTTTATGGTAGACAGTAGTGGTCACTTGGTCACCCAATGATGCTAGGGTAGTGCCTCAGCGCTGCGTTCAGTGCTACCGTACAAGGTAGGTTGAGATCTTGATCTTGACAGAGATTTTGATTTTGACCATCCATTTCGTGAAAGTGTGTTTCAGCACTTTTCCGAAATGGATGGTCGAGATCTGTAGGTGTTGCGCATTAATTACGTAGCACCCAAGCAATGTCCATGATGCTATCCTTTTAAGGCTTGAGAAGCGCATAGAAAATTTCTACCCAACATAAAAACAGCTTTTTAGGTACCTTCTCCTGAGTCCTGACCACACCAGCCATCCTCAACCTGAGCCTAGGATTTGGTTTCACTCAAGAATTTGTACAAGCTTGTTAGAGTGTAGCACATGTGTATGGTTAGAGTGTAGCACATGTGTATTGTTTTTCATATATTGTGCTGCTGTAATATTCTATAAATATAAGATTGTGATCTCAAATGAGATCAAGAGATTTCAGTCATTTAACATGGTATCATCACAGAAGGTTCGTTCCTGCGGTCTTTTATCCCTGCTGTCCTGCGCTCTTTTTCTCTCTCTCTTATCTTCTTGATTCTTTACTCGATTCTTTGGTCTTTCTTAACCTAAATGGCCTCTGATTCTGTTACATCTGCTTCTGCTCCATCCATGGCGTCTCCATCTGGTTTGTCTTTTCCATCAACGAGTTTTCCCAATATTCATCATTTTCTTTCAATTCGGTTAACTCCTGAGAACTATCTCGTATGGCAGAGTCAATTTCTCCCTCTACTTCGATGTTCTGGCATGATGGGTTTGATTGATGGTACTAACCCTAGACCTTCACCGATTTTGAATCTTGATTTGGCTTTACCAACCGCAAATCCTGAATTCCTCACTTGGCAGTATCAAGATCAACTTCTTCTTAGTTGGATTTTGTCGAGCCTCATGGAACATGTTCACTCGCAAGTCGTCGGTCTTAGCACCGCTGCTGAGGTCTCGGCTGCGTTGTCATCAGCGTTTGCTTCGTCTTCTCAGGCGAGAGTTATGCAGCTACGTATGCAACTACATCATGTTAAAAAGGGTTCTAATTCCATGGCTGACTATTTGCTAAACTCAAGAAGATTTCCGATGCTCTTGATCTCGCATCACAGCCGGTTTCCGATTCAAATCTGGTGTTGTTCATTCTTGGTGGTTTGAGCTCTGAGTATCAGGCGTTCGTCACTTCTGTCACTACTCGTGACACTCCGATCAAGATTTCTGATCTGTATGGTCTTCTATATTGTGAAGAGATGCGCTTGTCCTCTGTTTTGCAAGATCTTACAAATGTTACTGCTCAAGTGGCGACTACCTCTGCTTCTTGTCTGTCTCGCGGTGGTTTTGCTTCCTGTTCTTTCAACTCTCGATTTTCTAATGGCCGTTTTGGTGGTCGTTTTGTGTCCTCTGGAGGGCGTCATGGAGGTCGTCCTGGTTCTTCCCTGTTTTGTTAGATCTGCAATCATCTCGGTCATAATGCAAAATCTTGCTTTCATCTTCAACGCTATGCTTCGAGATTTGCTTTGGGTTCTACTTCATCTTGGAACTCTCCTCAAGCTAATCTTGCTACTGCAAATCATGGTGTTATGAATTGGATACCTGATTCGGGTGCTTCTCATCACATCACTTCTGAGTTGGGTGCTCTCAGTTCTCCGGTAGAATATCTTGGTCCTGATTCTATTCGTCTTGGTGATGGTTCAGGTCTGTCCATCTCTCATACTGGCTCTTCATCATTTTCAGTTAATGATCATAGTTTTCACCTTGATAATGTTCTTCATGTGCCTATTGCTGCTCATAACTTGTTGTTTGTACATCGGTTTGCTTGTGATAATGATGTTGTGATTGAATTTGGTGCATGTGGTTTTGTTGTTAAGGATCGGTGCTCGGGCCTGGCCCTTCTCAGAGGTTTTGCTGATAATGGCATTTATAAACTCCCAGTGATGTTGCATGCTAATTCTGTTACAGCTTTTTCTAATCTCTATGTTTCTTCCGATGTTTGGCATTTTTGTCTAGGCCATGCTAGTTTTCCCACTGTGACTCGTTTAATAAATCAATTTCATCTACCATCTTCTGGTTCTCGCACCTCTTCTGTTTGCTCTGCCTGTCAACTAGGTAAATCACACCGATGTCGTTGCTTTCCATTCTTAAGACCTTTTCATAAACACAAATTTGATTTTAGGTCTTCTGCATCTGTCTTTCTCAACTACAGTCCTAAACATCATGGGTATAAATGTTTGTCTTTATCTACTAGAACGGTTGTCATTTCTCGTCATGTTATTTTTGATGAATCTTCTTTTCCATTTCATTCAATGCATTCTTCTACTTCCACTTCTTCTTTATCACAATCTCCTTCATATGTTTCTTGTCCTTCTTTACCTGCACATATGGTTTTAAACCCAGTTTCTCATCCTTGCTCATCTGCTGTTCATTCTTCACATGGGAATCCTCATAATGCACCACATATACTGCAAGACATTTCTGAAGCATCTGCTCCTGCCCCCACTGTTATGCAAGACCAATCAGCAGCTATTGACTCACATTCTCTGAGTGAAGTCTCAAAGGTTGTTGTTCCTGCTTCTAGTCTATTGCTAGAAGACTCCTCACATTCTGCTTCAGCCTGTATGAATGAACTTTCAGCAGTTGATGTTCCTGAAAGTTATGCAGTTGCTTTGGATTCTCTGCCTGCAAATTATGAAGTTGTTGTTCCTACAAAGGATTCTTCAAACACTGCTGTTCCTACCACTTCTGGAGCTGATTCGGGTCATTTGGCTGAAAATTCTGCAGTTGTTGTTTCTACATGTGATCCTCTTTTAGCTTCTTCAAATGGATCTAATACTTTTTTGAATGGTGGTCGTGTTGCTGTTGCTCCATCCCAGCTGAATACATCTGCAGACAACACTCAGTTCACATATGGGCCTACTAATGAAGTTTTACATGTTGGGCTTGCTGGACATCCTACTGTTTTTGTTAATGGGCCCTCTTCTTTTGATCATATTGATGTAACTAAAACAGGGACTATCGATGAACATTTACCAGGGACTGTTCCATTAATAAGGTTCTTCATTCAAATAGGTTTGCTGCCAGTTCACATCCTACTGTGATATCCAAACATCCTATGGTAACTCGTTCTATGGATGGGACCCGCATTCCCAAAGTACCTAAAAGTTACTATGCTTCTCGGTACCCTATTCCTCTCGCTCTTCTTACTCATCTCTCATCTGAGGATGAACCAACTTGTTATAGTCAAGCATCTAAATCACTTATCTGGCGTACTGCCATGGATACTGAGTTTAATGCTCTTTTGTCCAATCATACTTGGGTTCTTACCCCTCCACCATTGGATCGTCGATTAATAGGATGTAAGTGGCTTTATCATGTTAAACGTAAGGCTAATGGGACCATAGAACGTCACAAGGCTCGTCTAGTAGCTAAAGGATATACACAAGAATACGGGTTGGATTATGACGAAACTTTCAGTCCTGTGGTAAAACCCACTACCATTCGCATTATTCTTGCCTTGGCTGTCTCTTCCAAATGGCCTATTCGTCAGCTTGACGTCAACAATACTTTTCTCATGGTAACCTAACTAAAGATATCTATATGCACCAACCGCCAGGGTATGTGGACTCTCGATATCCTTCTTATGTTTGCAAACTGCAAAAATCCCTTTATGGCCTCAAACAGGTGCCAAGGGCATGGTTTCAATGTCTTCATACTTTTCTTCTCCAACATGGATTTGATGGTTCTAACACTGATTCCTCATTATTCATTTGGCATCACCCTACAAAAACTTTGTATGTTCTTGTTTACGTTGATGATATACTCATTACTGGGCCCTCTTCACATACTATTGATGCTTTCCTATCCACTTTGGCATCTGAGTTTGCTCTCAAAGACTTAGGTCCCGCTCGATATTTTTTGGGAGTTGAGCTCATTCCTCTCAAAAATGGGATTCTCTTATCTCAACAAAAATATATTACTACACTTTTGAACCGAGCTGGCTTATTGGATGCGAAGCCTATTTCCACTCCTATGTCTTCCTCTCTTCACTTCTCAGATATGTCTGCTAGACCAATGGCTGATCCCACACTATATCGGAGTTTGGTTGGTGGTCTTCAATATATTACTCTTACTCGACCTGACTTATCCTATTCGGTGAATAAGCTCTGTCAATTTTTGGCCTCTCCTCAGGAAGTTCATTGGGTAGCTCTTAGAAGATTGATGCGTTACTTGAAGGGTACTTTGTTGTTTGGTCTTCATCTCACGCCATCTTCTTCTACTTCTTTAGAGGCCTACTCTGATGCTGATTGGGCTGGTTGCCCTGTTGATCGAAAATCGCAGAGTGGTTATCTTATTTACTTGGGCTCCAATCTTATTTCTTGGCAATCCAAGAAACAATCTACTGTTGCTCGTTCTAGCACTGAGAGTGAATATCGTGCTTTAGCCCTCGCCACTACACCTAGATCCAGTCTCTTCTCGGGGAATTGGGGATCTCCCAAGTCTCTCCTCCGGTCTTATGGTGTGATAATATTGGTGCACTCTATTTGATGGCAAACCCTATTTTTCATGCTCGAACTAAGCACATTGAGGTTGATTTTCACTTTGTTCGTGATAAGGTTGCTAAACATGATCTTTGTGTTCGCTATGTCTCTACAAGTGATCAACTTGCTGATATTCTCACTAAAGCTCTCTCCTTCTCTCGTTTTGGTATTCTACGATCCAATCTCAAGGTTCTTGAGGGACCCTTGACTTTGCGGGAGGGTGTTAGAGTGTAGCACATGTGTATGGTTAGAGTGTAGCACATGTGTATTGTTTTTCATATATTGTACTGTTGTCATATTCTATAAATATAAGATTGTGATCTCAAATGAGATCAAGGAATTTCAGTCATTTAACAAAGCTAAACTTGATGCATCATAGAAGCCTCGAGCACGAGAGGTGTAGATTTGGATCTAATTTCACATTTCACCATATGAAGCCAATTCTATTGCAGACTCCCTGCTTTGGAAGGCCATGTCGATTTAACATATGACTCAATGTCTGAACTCCTCTCCATCAACAAGTCTTGACACGATCCGATTGGACAGCTTCTCGCCCACAAAAAAAAAAAATAGAAATAAGATCAACTTGTAGTGCATACTTGTTTCAATTACGCTATTGCTCCACTCTTACATGTATACCTCTCTCCACAGAACAAGAGGGTATAGGTGCATTTTTCATATGGGGAGCAAAGAACTTGACTTTTCGGAGATGCGGCATAGGCCATACACCTTGATAAAGATCCGTTTTACAATCTCAAAATGTTGTTATGCAATACGACTCAAGCAAACAAGGTCTCAAAGCCAAAGATTTTCCTCTTCAGTTAGAAGTTACACTTTTTTATATTATTTCTTTGTGGGCTATGGATATTCATAATTAATATTATTTTATAATAAAAACTGTTTTAATGGTTTCAAAAGGGAACACATTTACACTTTACACTTTAGGTGCGACTCCCAGTACATGGCTGAAAGGGATTCCCTCATCGAAGAGCCACTTTGGATCGAATTTAAAATGTCTTTTATTTTTTTAGTAGAAATACTAAGACTCTCACAGGCTCGTCTTGCTTGCCTTGTGTGCAATCTGCCTGTCTCTCTAATGTTCACACATTGGGAGTGAAGTATGGATTTCCCAAGTGTAGGTTGGATTTCACTGTATGTGATTGATCCTATCCAAGAAAGGTTTCGGGTATTATGAAACCTTAGGGAGTACGTTGAGGAATCAAAAAGGACAGCAGATAAAGTGGACGCCAGGAGGAAAGACGAATGGGGAAAATTGGAAGAAACGAAGAAGTAGGAAGGTGTTGACGCATCAGCAGATGCAAAACACTGGTTCAATCAAGCTGTTGAAGTGGTATCCGAGGCCAGCAACCTAAAAACTAAGTATGAGAAGTAACAAAGAAGAGGAGCATGTCAAAGCTGGCTTTGTTTATGGTCACATCATTGCAAGAAAAAGTGTCAGTTGCGATAGAACTTTTGCCATGGGTAAGGAAAACCATGGTAAATTGTCACATCCCCCTAGCTGGTACCCTATTACCTGAATACCCAGAGGTGTGATCCACAACCTCGAAGATAAAGTCTCAAACAATCATCCAACCATTTCACACAATAGTCTAATCATGAGCAAAAATAAATCAATGTATTAATATAACTAAAGAATTAAATCAAAAGTACGGATCTCAAAAGGATCTCAAAACAAATATTAGAGTGCAAAAGTAATGTCAAATAATTAGAGTAACAGAGTGCGAAAGTAAAAATAAATCTAATGTATACAACTGGGAAGAATAGAGAAACCGACCAAAACTTTCTAAGTGTTACATTAGGTATGTGTCTTTAAGCAAAATGTAGTTTCTAAACTCAAAAATCTCTGTATCAAGTATGGGGTAGACCACCACGTAGTTGAGACACGAACATTCTTCACCGTAAATATCATAGTCGCCAACACCTTGTACACCATATGGATCACCCGCCGAGGTCTCATATTCTTGGTTCTCAGTATCATCTGTACCTACAACAAAGTCTAAAACAATATTTGTCCCCAAAGGGTGAGCTCAAAAGAACTCAACGAGTAGTCCACATACAAATAACAATTACAATCCAAATCAAGACATGATATGATGCAATATGATATGAGACAAAATGCAAGAATGCAACTATACTCTAACGGATGCTGGTCTCTGATGGTAGACATACATTAAGATGGTACACCAGCCTCCTCTGGGAAGGCATCGTCACTAATCTCTCACAGGTTGATTGCTCGTCTTGAGATCCCGGGTAAGGGGTCAAGGCATCCCACTAGGACTATCACCATGGATGCGGTTTAGGTCACCGCTCTCTCACAACCATTGGTATGAGTATTGGCGCATGTCAAAGTTATACCTAGCCCACTGCAAGTCATCTACTGAGTCACATCAACCTAGGTTTAGATACTTCCCCTCATGCCTCTCACAATTGGTTCGGTATACTTCCCTACTAGAGGTCATCGTATCCTATTACACCAACCAGCTCGAACATCGCTGACTCTTAACCCTATTCATCATCCACATATAATAGACGGGAAGCTCTCATGTCCTCTCACTGGTTGTCTACTGAGCGCCCATGAGCCCAAGCTATTATGATGTGACCCTACCAATGAATGGCCCCCATAATGTGGTTGTGTCCTCTCACAGGTTGACTACCCGTTTTGAGCGCCCACACCCCACATTGTTGCCACGGGTCACTCTGCATCAATACCCACACCGATAGGGTGTGATATGATGCAGTTTCTAACCTAACACAACTAGACTTCCTAGTTATGACATCCAATGATCATGA
The DNA here is from genome assembly GCF_041222555.1 of Hakea prostrata. Lineage (NCBI taxonomy): Eukaryota > Viridiplantae > Streptophyta > Magnoliopsida > Proteales > Proteaceae > Hakea > Hakea prostrata. The sequence continues at coordinate 119,845 of NW_028291257.1, forward strand.
TAAGTGCCAAGGGGCATCATAGGATTGTGTCACAAACCACCTCCACTAATGTCCCAAGATAGAAACACCCGAATGGGATTCCCCAGTTCACAATCACAACCTACATTCGCATTTTCCAAGTCCAAACAGCCACATATTTAACAGATATGCATAATATCATTGATCAACTATATTCTGAAATTATAGAGTCATAGTAATCATTCCTAAACTCACAACAATATTAAAACATACATTCAAGTTCCATAACAAACAAGAATGTAACTAGAGTTATATGTAAGTGAACGTCCTCACCTTGTTGTCGATTTCCAACCTTTGTAAAGTAGGTTAAAGACATGTATAGTGTCTTTTTGAAGCAATCGGGATACAAGTCGGGCTATCTTGGAGAAGTTTTTGATAAATCACCTGTAAAAAATTGCATGACCAAGAAAACCTCAAAGTAACTTTAGGTTAGTAGGAGGAGGTAAACTAGAAATAACATATATTTTTGCAAAATCCACCTTTATGCCCTTAGTTGAGATTTTATGCCCCAATACAATCCCCTCTTGCACTGTAAAATAACATTTTTCCCAATGTAAAACCAAACTAGTGTCTTCACATCTTTGTAATACCTTCTCTAAATCATACATGCAAATATCAAAATCATTACCAAAAACATAAAATCATCCACAAAAAATTCTATTCTAGTCTCTATTATGTCTTTGTTTGCATGTATTGTTGAAAAGTGGCGTGTGCATTGCATAGGCTGAATGGCATCCTCCTATAGGAAAAAGTGCCATATGAGCATGTAAATATGGTCTTCTCCTGAGCCCCAGGAGCTATGGGAACGTGAAAATATCATGAATAACCATCTAGGAAGCAATAGTATTCATGAAACGCTAATTGTTCATGCATCTGATCAATAAAAGGTAAGGGAAAATGGTCTTTATGGGTGGCGTCTTTCAACTTCCTATAGTTGATGCATACCCTCCAACTTGTGATTGCCCTAGTAGGGATGCATTCATGGTTATCATTCTTTACCACAATCATCTCATCTTTAATAGGTACTACCTGTATTGGACTAACCCATGAACTATTCGAAATTGGGTAAATCATACATGCATCCAAGACTTTAATTACTTCCTTCTTGACAACTTCTTGCATTGCAATGTTCAATCTCCTTTGACGCTGTACAACAGACTTGTTGTCACACCCCACCCGCTGGTCTCGGTTATCCACCCGACAACCCGTGGGAGTGATCCATCACAAGATCCACGGTTTTAGTCTATCAACAATAATAAATACAAATATAGACAATCAAGAGCAATAAATGTTCAATAAATGAATTAAAGAATTACAGGAGTCCAAATACTCCAATAACAATAATAAATGAAAGAATAATGAATAAAACGAATATGAGTTCAGCGGAAGCAATCAAAAGAATTATATCAGTTTCTTTACAGTTTCCTTTCCAAGGCTAAATAATGTTTTTCATGAATTTCAAGATAGGGTGTCCTCCATTCTTCTCCATTTGCTCAGCGAACTTTCTAACCACTTTTCGTCTCTGACCATCAATAAGTGCGATAAGTGCACTCCATGCACCTGCAGGAGCTCTCGCACAAGCTATCTCAATTTCCCACTGCCGGTGCCACATCCTCTTCATACGGGATGGTTCCTTCATAGGAAACCAGTCCATCTTCCGGTACAATTCCTTCTTCTGTGCAAACTAATAAACATATACAAAATAAAGGAGTGAGTTCTAGAGAACTCAGTAAGAACAATTACAATTCCCATCAATTATCCAACAAAGCATAAATGCATAAATGATATGAATGAGTGCAAAGTATGAATAATACTATGATTTCTAACTATGCAGGTGTAACACCCCCCCATATTTCTAACCCGAGATCCGTATTCCAAGTCCGAGAACCCGAAGGTCTAGTCGGGTGAACTTGTGGAGTATCCAGATTGAAGCCCATGATCCATACCTAGGACCCATGGATCTGGATCCTTTATCTAAAGAGCCTGCCTTGGTTGGATTTTGGAATTCTGAAAGTCAGGTGTTGTTCAGAGATGTCCGAAATGAAGGTAAGATCTCCCCCATCTCTTATTTAGGGCTAGGTTGGCCTTGGGTATCAACCCCCTAGTAAAAGCACCCTTGTATGGAAAATTACATGGGGGCGGTTACTAGTGGCGGTCGCTCAACCTAGGCGACCGGCCCAAGAGACCACCCGGTCTGTTTTCGGGGATTTTGCCCTATTTTGCCCCGACTTCTATAAAAGGCAACCTCCGTCTAATTAACGAATACTTTATTTGTGGTTGCTTATTTGGGAGGTTAGACGGCTGCGGGGAAGATCCGAAAGAGTCTCGGAGTCTTGTGCGGTGACTTGGAAGATCAGTTCTTTCCTTCTCTGACTCTCTGGCGTGAGGTATTGAATTAACCCTTCGTTCTTTACTCTCTTTGTCCGTTAAATTAGTATTACCTTTTTCCCTCGTCTTTGTGACTACCCCCTTGGATATTTTAACTCTCTTTTTAATCTACTTGAGATGGAATAACCGTAAACGAAACCCTGTTTCCGTGAGATGGTTAATCTAGTCAAGGGGAGGGTTATTGGTAATCTATTGATGGTAATGGTTAGTTTTCCCTCACCCTTTTGGCTTAGGGAGTGTTTGATTCGAGACTTAGGTCAAGATTACTCGAAATCCGGATTGAAATTGAGTAATCAGAAGCCTGAGTTTCGGATTGAAACTCACTGTTTTTGGGGAGGTCACTAGTGGCGGTCGCTCAACCTAAGCGACCGGCCGGTAAACAGAGACCAATTGGTATTTGGTTCTGATTCAAATTGATTCATGTGACTTATATATTCTAATAACCCTGTGTTTAGGTGTTTACTGTTTGAAAGAAAAGTCTTCTAATAGTTACTGGATTCCATTTTACGGACATTTCAATTATATGCAAGTAGGACAATCTATCTTATCTATCTACATATACTTGAACATGTTAATCTGATAGTTGTTAGTCTTAATTTCTATTGTTATATGCTACTGTAGTTGTATTTAATTCTGATATACTACTGTTGTTTGCCTTGATTTCATAATTACCTGGTGAGTTGTGAATATTATATGATTATGGTAATTGGTATATGGTTATGATAGTTGGGGTGTTCCTTTTGGGATATCTTGGCTGGTGATATCAGAAAGCTGTGGAATGGGACACATGCCTGCTGATACCTTCAGCACTATCATGATTAATTGATGACATTACTAGGATGAGTCTAGATTGCATGGCTAGGTACCCCACATGCCGGCGGTGATGTGACTTGGTGGTCCCTTGTAGTCACATAAATGGTAGGGTTGCATATGTTAGGGTTGGGCTCATGGATGTCCAAGGAGCGGCCGGGACCGGACGGGGGGGCGTGAGGAATCTTGAGAGCATCCGCCCAAATAATATGTGGATGACCATAGGGTTAAGGAGTGGAGTCCAACAGAGGTAACCCGTGAGGATCCTTACTCCTAGGTTGCGAAGGATCTGCCGAAGTTGGTTGGTGTCATAGGGGTATTCTGGACTTCATGTAGACATGTAACCATTATGACCTTGCATTGGATTAGAAACCCCGACATGCGCCAGTACTCATTATCAACGGTCGAGGTGAGAGAGTGTGGACTTAACCCCTAACCATGGTTTGTGAGCCAGATGTGGACTTTCCCTTTTTCCCTGGATCCCTACAGAGGTAACCAGTCCTTGCCGGATCAAAGTGTTGAGACTTACCCAGAGGAGGGCTGGTGTTTATCTTAAAGCATGTCAACTGTTAGAGACTTGCATAGTTAGAAATCATAGCATCATTCATATTTTGCATTCATTCATATTACTTTTGTATCATGGCATTATTGGATGATGGATGAGATTTATGATTGTTTCTTACTGAGTTCTTTAGAACTCATTCCTTTATTCTTTGTATGTTTATAGCCTGCACAGAAGAAGGAATTATATCTGAAGATGGGCTGGTTTCCTATAAAGGAACCATCCCGTATGAAGAAGATGTGGCACCCTGCATGGGAGATGGAAATAGCATATGCGGGAGTTCCTACGGGTGCATGGAGTGCGCTTATCACACCGGTTGATGGTCAGAGGCGAAAGGTGGTCAGGCAGTTCACACAGAGACTGGAGAAGAATTGGAGGACCCCTCACCTTATTAAACTTGAGTCTAAGTTCATTGACTTAGAAAAGCAAACTGGAAAGAAACTGATATAAACACTTTTGGATTATTCCACTGCCCTCATTTTTGTTTTATTCTTTATTCTTTATTTCTTTCCTTGGATATTGGAGTATTTTGGACTCCTGTAATTCATTTAATTCAGTTATTGAATATTCTTTGCTCATGATTATCTTTATTTGTCTTAAATATTGTTGATAGACTAAAACCTTGGATCTTATGACGGATCGCACCCACGGGTTGTCGAGCGGGTAACCGAGACCGACGGGTGGGGTGTGACAGCAGGTCTCTAATAGCTGACATGCTTTAAGATATACACCAGCTCTCCTCTAGGAAAGTCTAGTCACTCTGATCCGGCAAGGACTGGTTACCTTTGTAGGGATCCTTGGCAAAAAGGGAAAGTCCACACCTGGCTCTCAAACCATGGCTGGGGTTAAGTCAACACTCTCTCACCACGACCATTGGTAATGAGTACTGGCGCATGTCGGGGGTAAGGTCATACTGGTAACATGCCTACATGAAGTCCAGATACATCCCCTATGGCACTAACCAACTCGGTTCAGTATCCTTCGCAACCTAGGAATGAGAATCCTCACGGACTGGCTACCGTTGTGGGACTCCACTCATTAATCCTATGGTCATCCACATATTATTGGGGCAGAAGCTCTCATGACTCCTCACGACCCCTGGTCCGTTCCTTGGACGTCCATGAGCCCAACCCTAACATATGCAACCCTACCATTTATATGACTAACAGTGGACCAACGTCACATCACTGTCATCACGGGTCATTCAATTTCAATCCCCCTACCGAAAGGGTAGTAGCATGTGGGGTACCTAGCCATGCAAATTCTAGACTCTACCTAAGAATGTCATTAAACAGTCATGATAGTGCTGGAGACATCAGCAGGCATGTGTCCCATTCCACAGCCTTCTGATATCCCAAGCTAAGATATCCCAAAGGAATACCTCATCCATCAGAACCTCATACTATGCATTATCAGTATATCACATTCATAACCAACAAAGTATATATGTAAACAAGACAAACAGCAGTAATATAACAAGATTAATATATAAGACATGACTACCGCAACATATATAAAGAAAGACTAATGCTAACAGACACTAAACTAGCATGTTTAAGTCTATTCATAAAGATAGGATTGACTGTCCTTACCTGCATATAAGTAAACTGTCCAGTAAAAAGGGACCCGTAAACTATTACAAGACTTTCTTTTCAAACAAAGTATACCTAAACACGGGGTTACAATAATATATAAGTTAATTGAATCAAGGTGGATCAAAACCAAAAGTCGGTTGGTCAACTTGTTTACCAGCCGGTCGCTCGTGCCGGTCACTTAGGTTGAGCAAGCGCCACTAGTGACCGCCCCAAAAACAGAGAGTTTCAATCCGAAACTCAGGCTTCTGATCACCCGTTTTCAATCCGGATTTCAAGTGATCATGACCTAAATCTCGAATCTAACACTCCTAAAGCCGTTGCGAAGGAATCCAACAATTACCATCATTGACTACCTGCATCCTCTGATCGATTATCCTTTTCACAAAAGTTATGATTTCATTTTTCGGACGAATCACC